>NC_072739.1:77414456-77651904 GCF_026930045.1 Uloborus diversus | reverse complement strand
TCCGATTCAATTTTCTTGCCTACTAATCTCTTCGGCTATCTTCTTTCCGTTTGGCCATTTCTTGCTGTTATTTTCGATAAAAGTAGACCAGATCATACGAGTATGTTCTGCTTCCAGATTGCATTATCCTCTGCCTTTCATGTTCCTGTGCTCGACAAAAATTGGATTTTTTGTCTGTTGACGTTTTTGTCTTCTGCGCATTTCAATTCTTTCATGTCATGTCGGATTTAGGATGTCCTTGTTCAAAGCTGCCTTATCAAACTTTGAATTTTGTGTTATCAAACTTACTTAATTCCGAACGCCATTTTGTTTGTTGATAATAGGTTTCTTGTTGAAGAAAAATGTGCCTTGTTTTTGAGTCTTTTTTCTCAAATTTTACTTTTAATAACGTTTTGCTCTAAAACATATTATTTCTTCTTTTATTGTCGATAGATTTAAGTTGATTCCGCTAAAAGTTAAAAAATTTCAACGCTAAGAGGATTTAAAGTCGATCTAAATTTGAAAAAAAAAATCATTTCCACTAAGCAAATACAAGCACAATGCTGAAAACGCTATGACACACAGGTTTTACTTTAACAATGTCATTTTTCGACACAAAAATTACACATTTAATGCAAAGACGGGTGGACGTTTATAATATGGAAAAGCTACGAATACTTTTCTTTTATAAATGAAAGAAATAGGAATTTAAATCGTTTTATGTTGTATTTCTGAACCTAAAAGCAGGTTATAACAGTGGTGCCAAATAGATCCTTTTTGCCCAAGGGCCCTACCTCCTACTAAGATAGATTTTGCTGGTCCCAAAACGTGTATCAAATTTAAATACATTAATATTTTTTATATAGCATTGACAAAGGGGACCATGGTAATGGAAAGAAATTCATTAATAAAAAATACGTGATTCCATTAATACATGGTTAATTTATTCAAAGATTCCAGATATTTTTAGATGTTAATTTCGGACAAATTGGTTTCAAAATTGAAACGGTTAATGTTATTACTGAATAAAGATGATCAATTGCTTTGATAGTTTCCAGAACGTAACTTTTATTTCGTTACATTGAACCCAACAACGACTCTTATGGATCACTTTTGGTAGGCCCATATGAGACCGGGAGAGAGGTTGGGCAGCACTAATTTATAATGCTCTTAATTCTCAGTAAATATGAGTACTGAGAATCTCTGTCCTAACTTTTGTTGCCAGTCTTCTCACGGAGACTTATTTCTATAATTTAACATCATGTTCATTCAACACATTGTAAGAAATGCAAAGATCCTCTACTTTTTACTCTAAAATTTAACAGCTACTTTTATTATTATTATTTTTTTGGTTTTTGCAATTGCGTAAGTTCTTTGTTTATTTTAAGTTAACTCTCATTTATAACTCAAAGTCTAAACTTGAAGTAATACCTCTCTATAAGTACATTTAATTCTGTAACGCATTTTCATGCATGTGAATACTAGAATAATTATACATTACACATACAAATTTCAAAACATTTAAATTCGCATATGCAAAATGCATATTTTTACAACATCTCTTTGTTCGAACGGTACAGTTCCACGCTCTAAAAGGTTTAAATTATCGAAAGATGCTGCATATGATGATAATAATCATCATATTTATAAAATGCATTATTTAACTATTTTAAACGGAAGCGCTTTCAGCGGCAAACGTAAAATATTTAATTGTTGGGTGAAATCCGGGTATTTATTTCAGTTACCGGAGCAATTTAACAACACAGATAAATGCTTTAATTATGGCGTCTGTTCTAAATTAAACATGCAGTTGCAGTGCTTATCTTTGGTTTAAAAAATATTTAACGACGTTATTTGAATGGGATTCTAAATGCACAAATAGGAGGAATGGGAAGCGTATTGTTCGTAATTACACCAATTATCATAAACGATACATTGCATTATTCTGTCTTAGTTCAAAGGAAAGGCTGGTCTTTTGATTACACGATGAAATTTGAAATTGTGTTTGATACAATAAATATGTGGCCCAGAAGAAATGTTTGAACTTAAACATTAACTACTGTGCACTTTTTAATCTAATGCATGTGTAAAATTTTAATTATTGCGTGTGTGTCAGTGTGTATGCATGTATAGAGGATGTTTCAAAACTCTTGGTAAATAATTTTAAAGGTTATGTAAGGGTTCATTTGGAGCAAAAACTAGCATAACACCATGGTTTATCTTTAATTGATCACTTGTTACTAGATCAAAACGCGTCCTATTCGTAAAAAAAAGTATTATTTCATGCTATTAGAAACGTCGCAAAAAGGAAAAAGTGCTACAATGTGACAATAGTTTCATTTAAACACCTTAAAATGTAGGGCTATTATAACAAATGCTGAAGCATCTCCAAAAAAATTGTGTGTGGGGGGGGTGATAGATAATAAAATTGAAGATTAAAAAGAAAAAAATCCTGTGTTTCTTAGACAACGTCGAAACTAACAGATCCTTGCAGCCTCCTCTTTGCAGTTGATCTGGCTTTCGCAAAGAATATTTTTTTTTAATATTATATGATTTTTCTTTTAAATGTGTGCACCGAAAAAGGTCACGCAGACCAACAAAGCCAAACCCCCTTAAAGCAAAAGATCGCTAAACCGTGATTTGGTCTTCATCGGAAAGCATTACTGATGATACACAGGGTTACCAATAAGAAGTTTGTTATCAACAGGCAAAAAAGGAAGCAACAATTTCTTTAAAAAACCAACTGAATATTTTACCTCAACATTTTGCTTCTTGGTGATTCATTGCATTTTACTAATGCAAAAAGACTAATTAATTGTTTCAGAACGCTTAAATCATGCATAGTGCATTCAGCTAGTAGTAATAGTAGAATAGAATAAAGCAACATAACATTTGGCGTTACTCTTGTCTGCATGTTGCTTGAATGATTGAAGACTGCGAATCAGGTAAGCCAAATGTTCAAGTACATAATCGCCTATCCAAGGAGTACTTCATGAAAGCGCCCAATGTCGTGAAAGTCCCAATCAGCCCTTTTTGTTTAGTTCCGCTCTCACTTCTCTCTGAATGAACTATAGTTACGGATGATTTACTTTATATACTGTAATAAATTTATTGATCGTCTGCAAGCAAATCACTATATATATATATATATATATATATATATATATATATATATATATATATATATATATCATACTTATTTGAAGACGATATAATAAATGCCTATTCATTTTCAACAGAATAACTAACATAATTGCGCAATATATACAATAGTCAAAGGTACGCTACGTTTCGGTGACAATGCGGTCTATACACTTAAGAAAAATGGACAGAGACCGTAACGTCTAAGGTGATTTCCAATCTAAATAAGCTCATATATTACCTCTTAAAGTGATGCGTTTTGAAACACCCTGTGCAGATATACCTCTTCTTCTATCTTATGAGATGAGTCCAGCGCAAAGCCAGAACATTTTATTTAAATATTATTTCTTGAAATCTTCAAACTTTAACTGCATATAGAAGGTTAGCTCTTTTTCTTCATAAAATTCATGCAATAAAAGATGGACCTAACCATATTGAGGTCTTTGTGGAATACTTTGTGCAAAAATTGATAAACCTATCAAAATAAAATTACCCTGTTTAAAAAGAATTTACACCAAAAATTTCTTAAAAAAAAGTTTTTGTCCATATTATGTACACAGATCGAAGACTGTCCAGACCAGTTTGCGTAAAGAACATTAGCTAGTATGTTTTTTCAGGAAAAATAAGAACAGAGTGATTGATGAGGAACTTTTACCTTTCTGAGTTCAACCAAAGAAAAATATAGCATCAATCACTTAGTTATTGATAATATTGATGGCATTTTAGGTTAGTTCTTTCTTAGGAAACTCTCTCTACAGCTGGCAATTTTTGTTTTGATAGCATGCAAGAGTTGCTGAATCATGATTTCCTTCCATTTGATTAGTTCATTACTTCATTGATTAAACAACATTCATGTAAATACATGTCACGACTCAAAAATATTAATGTTCTTAAGGAATTTATTACTTAATTAAACTAACACCAAAAGTAATTCAGCCGCCCGCCTTGTCTAGTGGTCAGAGGAGTCTGACTGCGATAAGGAAGTCCTGGGTTCGAATCCCGGCTCGGGTATAGATGTACTTTCTCTCTCCTGTTCTCGTCGTTTCTTTGTGTGAATGAGTTGTTGTGCTGTCAATGATTGCCTATCCTATGACCGGGTCCCTATTGCATGTATGTACTGTGGAAATAAGACTTCACACCAAATCATAGTACCGTTGGAAAAGTAAGCATTGCCCCTCAAATTGTCAGCCTAGCTCAGGGCTTCGCAGCCGGTGTGCCGCGGCACACTGGTGCGCCGTGATAAGGAACTCAGTGCGCCGCAATATTTTCGTAGTTATATAAAAAGAAAGATCCTTATGTAATTATTTTAAAGTTACGACCGAATAGCGACTTACCCAACAAGTCGAGAGGTGGGATTTGGTGCCCCACCTCTTTTAAACTTCTTGTGATCTTATTACTTTCAGTTTTTGAAAACGGATTCTAATTTATACAAAGTCAACTAATTAAACAGAATTTTTTCCAAATCTTTCGCAAACGGGAGTATCGCCCCCTCCCCCAAGCAGAGAACATGCCCTCCCGCCCAGAATTATAGCCCCAGTTTTAGCTTTTGTTTTCCTCTTTTTCAGTTCCGATACTAATTTCATTTTATCGTATTTTCTCGAAATTCGGTTCTGAGGCTTAACAAAATAAAAATAAAAATAAACTACAAAAACAAAATCTAGGGAGAATGAATATTTTCGGTTATTGCTGTTTGAACAATTTTGAGAGTTAAGCGAAGAGTGCAGCTGTCTTTACTTTTACCTGTTTCATACGTTGGTGCCAACGATCAGACTTGTATTGCTTTTGAAGATGATTTTGTTGATCTATAAAAAGCAAATCAGCAAAGAAGAAGAAAAAAAAATCTAACTTATGTTCGCTATTGGCTTTTTTATTATTATTAATTATACAGCTTATATTAGATACAAATTATTCACTTATCAACGCTCAATTCACCAGCACTGACATTCTGGCTTGTCTTCATACGCTCACTGTGTCATTCGGGTTGGCGTAAAACATCCACTTTAATTACGAATGTGATATGGAAAAGATATTGGTGAGAGAAAGCTTATCAGCTGCTAAGTCTACGACTGAATGTACTGAAACAGATGAACCTTCAAGTAAAAAGGCTAAGTCGATGAGTAGGCAGTACAAGGAAGGATACCTAGCTTTCAGTTTTTCGTGGATGGGAGATGTAAAATCCCCAAGACCTGAGTGTCTCATTTGCGGAGAGAAACTTTCAAATAAAGCGAAGGTCCCTACCAAATTAAAACGTTATCTGTCTACTAAACATCCTTCTTACTTACGCAAAAACATCGGTTACTTCAAGCAATTGCAGGAAGAGAACTCGAAGCAAAGTTTCTTCATGAAAGCCAGAGCAAAAGTTTCTGAAAGGGCTCAAGAGGTTAGCTATAATGTTGCATGGTTGAATGCCAAAACGAAAAATCCACACACTATGGGTAAAACGCTTATTTTACCAGCGTGCAAATAAATTGTACGGAGATGATTTGTCGGGTGACATAGGAGCAACATAGTTAGAGAAATTACGAGTAGCTGGAAAATTTGCATTTTAAGTTGATGAATCAACTGACATCGAAAGCTCTGCACAACTCATAACCATTCTGCGCTTTGCTGATGAGTGACGCATTAAAGACCATTATCATTTCTGCAAAGAACTTCCTCATCGTGCAACCGGTGATGAGATATTCCGCGTTACAGATGAATGTCTGAAGAGCAACGGGATCCAGTGGCAAAATTGTACAAGTGTTTGCACCGACGGAGCTGCTGCAATGACAGGTCCTATCATCATAGAGTTCCTGTCAAATGCGAAAAATAACCCAAGTGTTCAAACTATACACTGTTTCCTCCATCGTGAAGCTCTCATGGCAAAGAACTTCCCAGATGAGCTGAAGTCAGCTTTGGCTGAAGTCGTGAATTTCATAAATTCGAGGCCGCTTAATTCTCCCCTTTTCTCCGTATTTTGTGAAGAAATGGGGGCAGATCACCACTTCCTACTTCTTCAAACAGAGATTCGCTGGCTTTCACGTGGTAAGGTACCCTATCAAGAATTTTTGAATTGAGGGACGAAGTACGACAGTTTGATTTTACAAAACGAAATGCAGTACGCCAGTTTGTTGCAAGACAAATATTGGCTGGCCAAACTAGCGTAAATGCTGACATTTTTGAAATCCTTAACGAATTGAATCGGAAAATGCAAGGATAAGGAGATAATTTGGTGACATGTATGGACAAGCTGAACAAGTTCAAAACAAAAATTCAGCTGTGGAGAGAACAAGTAGAAAGTCTCTCGTTGGACAGGTTCAAACGGACAGGTCAACATGGTATGTGAAGGAAATGGCATGGAAGAAAAGGTGCTGAATGTAGTGGCAGAACATTTCGTCATACTTCAGGACAAGTTTAATCACGATTTCAAGAACACTAACATAGAACAGTATAACTGGATTCGGGATCCATTCTCTTCATCTGCGGATGCATCAGTTAAAGACCTTTCATTGAAGGCGCGAGAAGAATTTATGAACCTCAAGAGCGACCGTCTTAAACTTAAATTGAGCGAAGTGCCTCTGGACGAATTTTGGTTGTTGGTTAAAAATGAGTATTCCAACATCGCTTGTCTTGCTATTGATGTGCTGCTACCATTTTCAAATACATATCTCCCCCCCCCCCCCCCGTCTTTTTACCAGTGAATGATAAAAACAATTCTGTATTACAATTAGGAAACTAAGTTCAGTGTGCCCCGTTGATCTAGAAATTTCTTAAGTGTGCCGCAAAGTAAAAAAGGTTGAGAAGCACTGGCCTAGCTAACACAACAATAACACAAAATCAACGTTTATGTTCTTATATTAGACTATATGTACTCATGTAAAGTCTGCCCACGGGTTAGATGAAATTAGCAAACATCCAGTTAAGACGAGTCTATGTGAAATGAGGGGGCAAAGCAAAAAAAAAAAATGATGCGCGTGTTCCGCTCATTTGAATATGACTCTGTTTAATTTAGAGGATAATGTACATCTGCAAAAGCTGGCATCCGTGAAAACTAATAGATAGGTCCATTTCCACCTCCAAACCAGATGTTTGCTTTTCCATCTAGTTGTTGGTCAGACTGTATGGTTTTTTTTTTTTTTTTTTTTGCCAGTATATAGATGAATGAGTCATTACAATCAGCAACAGAGAACTCTCACTTATGCGCCGACCAAAAGAACCAACAGAGAAAAGCGTATAAGTGAGAGCGGCGCATGAGAGAAAACGCACCAGATTTAGTAATTACTGAAAATATGGCTGTTACTACAATGAAAAAATAAATAAAAAAACAAATATTGTGACTTGTTTAATACCAATTTATTTCCTGTTAAAGTAGTCCATAATAAATGTATATTGCTTTTATTTATTTATTTGTTTATTTATTTATTTGTTTATTTATTTATTTTTTTACTGATGAATTTCAAAAGCAGTTCTCAAACTTCATAAAAATAAGAAAAGGGAGTTTCAGATAGGGATTAAATTTAAAATGTTCCTTCAAAAGTAGAGTTGGCAACGCGAGTGTTGAAAAGTATAGTTTCACCACTCGAAGATAAGATCACGTTCCATTCCATCTGCGTCAAAATTGTTTACTTGTTAAATTTTTTATTCTAAAAAAATTTAATCGATTTTTAAAGGGGAAAAATTAATTTTTTTTTACAGTAAAAAATGTTGGCTTCAAAGTGAAATATTCATTTTTAGATCAATGCACAAACAGATGTAATTATCATTATTTTCGTATAGAATAAGTCGAGAGCTCAGAAAATCGTCGTATAAAAGTGAAAAAGGCAAAAAAGAGGAGCTGTATATATGAAATTTCACAGTACTTCTTTGTACTAATTGCTGATAAATTAGCGTTTTAACTTGAAATGTATTTTAGTTTAAATTTTAAGACCAATGTTGATAATGTTAATATGTTAACAGATGAATTATTACCGAAAAAAAGTATCTACAAAAACACCATCAAAAAGCATAGGTAGGTAAAAAGTTCTTAAACACCTTTAAACGATAAAGAGCACTTCTCAGGCATAGATTTTAAGGATTATATGAGGGCGTGTGAATAGATATTGGAGAATGGGGGTGAGAGAGAGAAATATAATTATCAAAAGTAGGGTCATTGGTAAGGATAGTATACATGAAACGATAAACAAATGAATAATAATCATAATTTATTTAATGCCACTATGTAAGGGGATTCATCATTATTCGTATTTATCATTTTTAATTCCTTGACATACAATGACTTCTCGGATGTTTTTAGCTGTTTATAATGGCCCATGAAATGTGATAAACGTCTCGGGGACGTCTGTCTTAACAATCGCTTGAACTGAATGACGTCTCGAATACATTAAAGAGTGTTATTAACCATGCAATGTATGAAGTCTAAAAGACGTTCAAATAGAGAAGCATATAAAACGAATGACGTCTTGAAGACGACAAAGAGTCTTTAATAACACAAGAACTGAATGACGACTGGAAGAAGTCAAACAGCCTATTATTAACCATGAAATGCATGATGCATAGATGACGTCAAAGTGTAGCATATGCTATGAATGACTTCACGCAGACGAGAAAGAATCTGACGCATTAAATGATTGACGTCTGGCATACGTCAAAGAGTGATATTAACCATGGAATGTATGAAGTCTGGATGACGTCAAATAGTGTAGCATATGAAATAAATGACGTTTCGAAGGCGACAAAGAGTCTGTAATAATACATGAAATGATTGGCACATGAAGTGAATGACGTCTTTGCCTAGTTAAATCAATTGGTATTGTAAACTCCTTACTCCCAAGCATCTTTTGTTTTACTGTTCAAAATTATCCTCCCCCCCCCAGAGGACAATTTGTTGACTGCACAAGTGATTTGACAAGCATTAATACAATCAATACGATAAGTCTATGTGTTAATGATTATTTTTTCTTTCTCCTTTCTTTTCTTCGAAAGTTTTTCAATGATAAACAGTTTATGTGTAAATTTAATTAAAAAATAGGAAGCTAAATGCACGAAAACTTGCATTGTACTTTTGTTTAACAAAAGCTCTATAGCACGGTATTTTGTAAAGTTCCAAACATTACTGTTAGTCCGTTATTTCACGCTTTAAGGAAGAATGAACTGAAAAATCGGGGATTTTAAACTAACGTATCTCACACATTATGCAAATACAATTTAAACTTAGTTCAAATTTTGTAAACTATCTTCTAAAACAATGTATACATTTGAATAAATAAAATACGCAAATCCCTATTTTAACGTCTTAATGGAGAATAATAACAGAACACCATAGATCCACTGTATATATTTAACAAAAGAAAATGTAGCCAATTGAAAAGCAATCATCGTGTTTGTTTTCTAAGCAGAGTATTTCCAACGAAAATCATCTGTTGCAGTGAAGAATAATGTAAATTTTTTTTAAGGAATCCATGATTAAACAAAATGATAATTACAAACTTGGAGTAATTTATATGAGATAATGAAGATAGGTTCAAGATTTTTTTACATGAAGCCTAGAAGTTTAATTAAAACTGGAGTTTAGGAGATTACTGGATTTAATTCATGTGATGAAATATGAAATTGGGGCGTTTCTTCATCGCGTTTGGTAAACTTAAAAAATTTTTGAAATATAAATTATCTGCGTGATGTTTATTTGATTTATGAAAGCCGAGATAATTAGATTTTCGGAAGTTGAATATCATTCTTAAAGGTATTATTGCATGTCTTAATGTAGAGTATTCCTGGAGTAATTATAAGAGTATTAAAAATATGGAATTTTCAAGTTGATACACCATAAGTTTTATCTGAAAAAGGGCTGATGCGTCACCTTAGCAAAATCCATCCACTATAATATTAAAATCTGTTCGCGTCCGTCTGTCTGTCTGAAGATCGATCTTCTCGAGAACCGCTGCGAATCGGGAGTCAAACGAGATACCGTTTAATTTGAAATTTTCCAAAGAAAACAGTAAGACCAATCTCGTAATTGTGCGACTTTAATTAGCGGAGATATTAATTAAAACGTTAATTAACATAACGTTATTCAGGAATTTTATTTCTTTCCTGTTGCCATTTTGCATATGCGTGAGCAAGTAAAATTCTAATAATTGTTTTAAAAGAGATTTTTTTGGCTGCTGTCCAGATCTTAAAACAACGTTTCCATCTAGAATTTCATTTTAAATTAGTTTAAAATTAGTTGCTCTTTTCGGATATAGCCTTTATGTTATCGTCTGTCCTTTTTTTATTTTTTGCATTCAACGTTCTTAACTCTTTTCAACATATGAACGTTGTTTCTTTAGCTATATTTATTGATTGTAGTGTACGTTTATCATTCACCGGCCTCATATTTTGGTACATTTAGGATGTGCGACTAATTAAGTTTATTTTGTTGGACTTTTTTTCCCGTCACATGGGTGAGTTTTCGAATTATATAAAAAGCTGATTGTAATTGGACATACAAATGTTTCAGATATAGTCTATCAGATTTAATTCAGTTTAAAGTGAGCACAGATTATAGTTGATAATGCATATATTTTCATCTTTTTTGCTAATTGAAAATACTCATAACTTGCATTATTGATAACTATGATTAACGTTAAAGAGTTTTTTGCCAAAAATATGCTCTACTGGGTGTTTTGCAAACCTTGCATTACGCGTATTTGTTTACTCCTTAGCGCTTTAGAAACTGATGTAAGTGTAATACGAAAACATCAATTGGACCTCTCTTTCATTTTTTAAGTAGCCCGTGCAACGCCAGGCACGCAGCTAGTTATTTTTATAAAATTTGTCACGACATTTAACGGTAGCATCAATATAGCCAAAACCTGTATAAAAGATACAAGCCTAAATATATATGCAAATTACTATCAATTAACTAATTCCTTTTCAAACAAAAGAAGTGTAGGAACTATGTAACCTTCAAAACTTTTTAAATGGGTAAGTAGGCTGCCTTTTCCGGTTATTAGAAAACTCACACCAAATAAAAAGGAACAGCGTGAGCTCAGCTCCATTGAGTTCATATGTAAATTAAGCCCTAGTAATGAAATACAGCTGAAATTAACATTGTGTTTCTCCTTTGATATTTAAAACAATAAATTGTTTATTTTGCTTTACCAATTCTCTAACAGTTTTATCACCTTTGTTTTATCATTCAATAAAAGTTTTTTCAAGGAATTCCACGTAATTTCTTTTTTTAGCAAGTTTTTATTTTAAAATCATATTCCTATCACCTGTTTTGGTGCAAACAATAACACATTTCAATTATTATTAGATGATTGACGCATTATCTTTAGAAAATTAATGTAAAGTTATCAGAAACAAAAAATACATTTACTGAAATGGTAATTTACTGAAGACTTGCCTTCAATCTTCGAGTTGAACCGAACCATTGCTTCGGTCACTCGTCTGGTCAGTGCTAATTCTATATTAGCTACCAGTTTGTTTGGCACTCTTGGCGTCCTTAAGAGGTTTTCTGCCTGTAGCTCATTCACTTCCTATGCCAGGCTGATGAATGCTGATAAGCACGAAACTGTAGTCCTCGGCTGGAATTGAATGAGCTGGCGGTTGTATTTCATGTACATTTTCCTGTTTTTTAATTTGTACTCCCTAATCTCAATTTCAAAGTTTTTCTAAGCAAATAAAATGTCAACAAAAAGAGCGAATATAACGTTAATAATGTACATAAATATTACGTCATAAAACTGCTACTTCAGCTTCATCTTCCTTTTATTTATATATACAACGAATTTTAGTTATACAACCAGCCTTGTTTAAAAAGAAATCATTCATACTACTAAAGTTACTAATATATACAGTTAAAGTTACTACATAAAAAAAACGCAAAAAAAAAAAAAAAAAAAAAAAAAAACAGTCTATCCAATTTCAATGTCGTTTTCATTCTTAAAAGTAAAGATTTTTCTTTTTTTTTTTTTTTTTGGCCAGAAGTGATGAAAAATCTCACTTTATTTTTTACCGCGTAAAAATGGCGCCAGGGATTCGAAGGAAGTGATCATAATTCTTTTTTTTTAAAAAAAAAAAAAAAAAAAGCTTCAAAACGAGGGGGAAGGAAATGACTGGGAGAAGATTTCTGGAATTTCGGATGGGGGCGGTTTTCATTCAGTCACGTGATTGATACAGCGGAAATCGGAGGGAAGTGGCAATTTTAGGGACTTGGGGGATGGTGGAACAAAACGCCGTGGGTGCAGGGGAGGGGAGAGAAGGCTGGAGATGTGGATCGTGTGATTCCCCAGTGTACAGAAGATGATGAATCGGGATATAGTTCTGCTGGCATCGATTCTATTTTTATTCCAGTCAGAACACAAAGGATATATCTTCCGTAAAAATAACGATTGTAGTAAGAAATTGGTTGTTATTTAAAATATTTTTTCTTGAAAATTTGATATTATTGTATTGTAAACGAAAGATGTTTAAGCATTTTGAAATAATTTATTGTATTATTTATGCATTTTTCTTTCTCTAAAAAAATACAAATAACTCTATACCGTGAACCAGAAAACGAGATGAACCCTCGTTTGCTGTAACTCGCGTGCAAAATATTTCTTGACTGACAAAAAGTTTTTTAATTCAACAATAATTGCACGTAACGTTTTTAAAATTATTGAACAGTTATTTAAAAGAAAAAAAGAAACATATAACTCTAACTTTCTTTCTTTCTTTAAAAAAAATACATATAACTCTATACCGTGAACCAGAAAGCGAGATGAACCCTCGTTTGCTGCAACTCGCGTGAAAAATATTTCTTGATTGAGAAAAAAAGTTTTAATTTAAGCAATAATTGCATGTAACGTTTTTAAAATTAGTGAACATTTAGTTAGAAAAAACAAAAACTCCAAACGAACTCATCAACAAAAATTAAGTCGGGATTATTTTGGTGTTGTGAGCCATTTATATGATTTAACTTTTGTAACAAAGTTGTCTTTTGTAATACTTTGTGTTTCTAAATGATAAAAATGTTTTCATAACTAACTACTAAATAAATTTTGAAACTTTAGTCATTTGGGGAAAAATTTTGAACTTTTTCATAAATCCGACTAATTTCCAGCCCATTTCAGAACTTTTTTTTGGCTTATAATAAATTTTAGTTTAAAAGACTGCAATTTACCCAATGTAATACATAAGACTAAACTAACTTTTTTGGAATCGCAATGAGATAACTTTATTTAAATGATTATATGTAAACTGCTAAGCAAATAAATGTTATTATATCATAAAATTATTCTTATGAATGGAATGGCAAAAGTTTTAGAAAACCTTGAAACAAATTTAACGAGTGACACAAGTTTAAAAACCTCCTATGCACTCAAGTAAAATTTCTACTTGTAAAATCATTTAAACCGTGGTTATATTAATAAAAAAAAAATAAATAAAAAAAAAAAAACTTTTTTTTAGAAAGCAGTAAAGGAGGGTCTAGCGAAACATTTGAAGCAATAGTATGAGCCCGCATTTTTTTGGGGGGGAGGGGGGTTAGCTGTGTGTGGTGTAGCGTTATCGTGCAACAGCATGACAGCACGAAAAAGTTCCGGAACTACACACAGGCAACGCAAAAAAAGAACTTTAGTGGAAATTTTAGGAAGTCTTGAATCGCCTCCCTATAGTTCAGATCAATTCCCATATGATGACAGATCTTTGGGGAACTCAAGAAGGCACTTCGTTGACAACGATTTCATATTGGACAATTAAGTAAAGGAGCGCGTGCACAATTGGTTCCAGCAAGAGCCAAAAGATTATTATGATCACTAAATCATGTTACTAATTTCCCAGAGGGATGAGTGTTTAAAAAATTTCGGTCATTTTTTAATTTTCGGTATTTTTGAAGAATGTCGAATAAAATATGTTTGATAGCCTATGCCTCGTTATTTATTGACTGACCCTAATATTTCTATCTCTCTCTCCATCTCTCTCTCTCTCTCTCTCTCTCTCTCTCTCTCTCTCTCTCTCTCTCTCTCTATATATATATATATATATATATATATATATATATATATATATATATATATATATATATATATATATATATATATATATATATATATATATATATATATATATATATATATATATATATATATATATATATATATATATATATATGATTAGAAATATTTATTTTAAAATGATCCTCAAAATTAATAAATAAATAAATTCTAAAATTATTTTTAAACTATTTGAATCAAATCAAACATGACGATTATATATTACCAGTTTCAGGAAAATAATTGAGCCTGCCGTCAGTCATTGTTAATAGGCTAATGGAAACTAAGGTTTATTGAAGCTAAAAAGATATTTATAACATTAAAAAAAATTGTTCATTTCGCATTCTCAGAGAATTACAAAATAACAATTGGAAATAGGTCGTAAAAGTGATGGTTTCTAAAATGAAAATCATTAAAACTTTTAATTAATTCAGCATAATTTCATGTACTTGGAAAAAGTTCGTTTTCTGCATTCATGTGATTATCCTTCAAAATAGTTCCATGCAACCTTTAAAACAAATGAATTTTATTTGGTGAAACAAATAGTTGTGAATGGTAGAATAAATATTCGGTGTTAGAAAATGTTGTATTTTTAATAGGAGTAAATATTCCGTAAATCCAGACCAGGGAGAAAATAAACAGAGTTTACGTTCAACACGATTTTAATTAATTTGCTTACTTGTTTTAGATGAAAATAGTTTTATATTAAACATCAAGTTTGGGAAATAATTGTCTCCATCACATTAGTTTCTCTGAAACAAATGCTTGAATATGGTGTTTTAAAAATCGTTAAAAAATATTCAAAGACACTAAATGCTGTTTTGAAACTGGCTTCAAGCAGAAATATTACTTTCATTTATTGACATTTACTTTAATTATTGTATGCAAAAAAGAAGTAAAATAATGTGTTTTTGAAAATGATTCCTTTTCTTTTTTAGAAATTATGAGTTTAAAGTTTGATTACTAATTTTAAGGCACCCGATAATAGTTTGATCCTGAAAAGAATTTGTGACTAACCCACAACACAAAATTTCAAAATAAACCGACCATTTTAACCCATTCCTTGCCCCGGCCGATACAGGATCGGCCGCGCAGTTTGTGTTAATACTGCCCCGGCCGATTCAGGCTCGTCGCAAGAAAATGGTTCCTAACTGCCCTCGACGATCCTGTGTCGTCACGGCGTTTCTAGCAGTTTTTGCTTCGGCCGAATATGTGTCGGCGATCCTTCCAGGAGCAGAACCCTGTTATTGCGCTTCTCTGTTGGGTTCTGGAGCTTTTAGGGGAGCGGTAATCAAGCTCTTTTCTTAGACAAAAGGGATGTAACTTATAGTATTTCACAGAACTTGTTGTAATTTATTTTATTTTACTAAGATATTAACTTTTCAAGTACTCGTTGATGGGACACGTATAATGCTTCAAATAATCAGGCATTATATTTTTATCTTTTCGTGGAAGCTTTGTTTCTTAGCATTCTGGCATTTGAACTCCTGATGAACAAGTGTGAAAATATTTCCTTACATATTTATCAATATTTCTATGCCTGAATAAAGCAAATAAACAGAAATATGTTTTTCTTGTTATCAAAAATCCACCTTCTTACGCAAGTATCCTTCACTAAATTGTTCATAATCCTCAAATTTTATAATTTATTTTACGCAATATTTTTTTTAAAATTATCTTACGTATCTTAATTTTGTACGAGTACGTTTTTTTTTTAATTATTATAATGTGTTTACTACGCTTTTTATTTATTTGTATACTATTAGTATTTTTTAGTGCTTATTTATTTATAAATCATGATATTTTGAAACGTAAATTATATCTTTTTATATTCGCGGCACCCTTTGATGGATTTTTAGTGATACGGTTTTGAATATTTTTTATTTCACGAAAAAAAAAAAAAAAAGACGACCGCATTGACTATACGTAAAAGTTGACTATGTAAAACATAAAACAGATACGACAGTACGAATAAAATGATAATATCTTGAGTTCTTTTTTTTGTACGCTTTACTCATAAGAAACAAAACATTCCTTTTCCCCCATTCTTTTTCAGATTTTATTTACTGTCTTAAAATAGCTCCAATGTTTTAATTGTACCTTCTTTTATGAGATTTTAATAATATAAATTAAATATTTGGTTTCTTTTCAATAATCAAATTGCCATAATTAGTAAATAATCCTATGAAAGTAACTAAAATTTATCCAAGTATGTTTAAAAAACAGATTTAAAATCCGACTCGATTTCAAGCAAGATCTCCTTTTTTTTTCCTTCTGAAGACATGTTCCGTCATATAAGCATAAAAGCTTGCTTTGGAATTCCTTTCTGAGCTAAACTGTTTTGTTGTAAGAAAATAATGTGGAAGGGTTGACCACAAAACACTAAAACCTTCTGACCATTCTTTGAATGGAACTAACTTGCTCGGATGTTTGCAAAGAGGGTCCTTGGAGAATACAGACCTCCCAGTCGGTCTAGTTATTCCTCTCTCAGCTGGGGGCTTTTAGTTGCATGCACAAAAGTATCCTTTAGGGAAATAGGGGATTAGCCGCAAGTTTTGATCTTTTGTAATCATTTATCTTTAAAATACTTCCCACGCTTGAGCAACTGATATCTGGGCATTCAGAAGGGATTTAAAAGTCACCTGAATTACGATAAAAGTCGACCATAGTCCTGCCATCAAAGGGTTCTGTGTTTATTGGTCGTTTTGAAGTGTCACAATATATCAAAAGGCACCGAAGAATACTTTTTATCCTCTTAGAATATCATTCCCACACTTAAAGCGTTTTTGTCCATTCAGCGTTTTGTCCGCTTGCTCACACGTTGGATCGATCAGTCAATTGTTTGAAGAATGTTTTGTTGAGGCCTTTTGAAAGATAGATCATCTTACGTTTAACAGTAAAAGAAAAAAAAAAGATATACTGAGATAAAAGCAAAAAGAAAAATAAATTAATAAAATAATTAGTGTTATGAAAATAATTTCTTTTCGTCCAATCCTCTATTGTTTCTTATTTTCCTGTTATGTACTGCGTAAATGTATGAATATTTCAGCACATATTAGCAACCTTGTATTTTATTGCACTATTTAATTCAGCGCTTAAAAACAAATAAAGCGAAGCGATTTTCGAATGCAAGCTGAACAGCAAAAACAACATTAAAATACCGATAGCAAAATGGGGAGAAAAGTGTTATTACAACGTAGCAAAAAGCAACTCCGTTCCGTTATCTGCGGCATGCGCGTTAAGGGTTTTCGGGCTGGTCATCGAATGGGTTAAATTTGACCTGTTTTTATTTATTTATTTATTGAAGGTGCGTCTTGTTTTTAGCATTTTTTTTTTAAAAAAGGCATTAAGACTAGAATTGAATGTTTAAAGAAAAAAAACAGAACTAACAAAGCTATAATTTTGAATGTTTGAACTTTATCAGTTATATGAAATTCGTTGTTTGAAACACAGTAAAGACTCACAAAGTCCAGGATATGTCACATTGAACAAAATGGCATTATACATCTAACATACAATGGGCACCCCCAAGAGTATTGTTCGACTTGCAAATGAGGCAACATCATACCGCCCGTCGCACATGGGGTTGGGGTGTTATGAGCCATGCTTCTGTTAATAAATTGGATGGGACGGAGGTCCTTTCGATTGAATTTTTGTCATAGAAATAAAGTTTTAGTGAAAAATGTTGCAACCTTTCTTAACATTTTTTTAACAAGGCACGTGCTCTAAATAAGACCACTCTAAGGTTCCTTAATATAGTTAGCAGGGTTTGTGACGTTACTAAAAGAGTTCAGAAAATACACATTTTTGACTGATTAGTTACCAACTTTAATACATAGACAACGTTTATCAGCGGAAAGCCTACCCAGAAAAATAATAGGTTTGTGCAAAATCTAAACTGTTATAAATTTTATCGAAAACAGCAACTTAAGGTGCTATTTTGTATAGATTTAGTATCTTTTTAGAATAAAAAAGATTATTTCTTTCTTTTCCTTTTCTCCTCTTTGAAACTATTGAGTTGCTATATTTTGCTCACAGTTTATGTTTTCAAAACAAATAAGATCATTTTTAAATTATAAAAAAGCATACTTTGAAAATTATTAGAGTTTTAGGGAAAATAATACCGTAAAATGTAGAATTAATGTTATTGATTTTTTCCCTATTTCGCATATTAAAAGGATATTTCAGCTGGCATTTTTTCTGTTTTAAATTTTTAAGCATACACATTTTAAGCATAAGCATAAGCATATAGCGAAAGCTTTATTACGACATCAAGAGGCTTCAGAAGGTAGGCAGTCTGAACCTAATTTCAACTCTATTACAACTTTCCAGACAAATGAGTTAATTGTAAGGACGAAACTGCAGCTCTGGATGTTGCAACCGGGTACTCAATAGAGGAGACTGGGGATACATCATCCCCACTTTAGTTTTCAATTTTTTTCTCTGCTGCAAATTATCAGTTTTTTTTTTTTTTTTTTTGCCTCTATATGACAGTATTTTTTTTAGTTGAAATTAAACATATAGTTTTGATAAAATAATGTTTTCCAATAATTTCATAAAGGAATCATATATCCCCCACATCAAGGGATTCATGATCCCTTCATGACGGATATTTCATCCCACAAAGAAAATACATATACTTTTCATTAGATCAGCAATTTACTTATGGATTTTAGTTTTCTAGATAATGCTTCTAAAAAATAACGCTATTTTTAATTTTCTTTAATAGATTGTAAAAATGTAAACACAAAACAACATTGTTTAAAATTCCACTAAGACATTTTTTTAAAAAATGTATACAACATTAATGAACTTATGGTTATTTTGATCAGTTACTTATTCTCAAATACATTTGTGAACACGCATACAATATATATATTTTATAAGTAAAACTAACAATTTTTTCAAATAGTGTAGTGAAGCTAAAATTTCAGCAAATAAAAAAAAATAGGATGACTAGCACAAAGATCAACCTTTTTTGCTTCTTGTCTTGCAATAATAAAATTAAGGGTTTTATCAATTGAATTAATTTTAAAAAAGAGGGAAGAAAAATTAAGTATTGGTGTACATATAAAAAAGAAAAGAAAGCCTAGCATATGTTTAAACACCCGTAAAGTCAAATGCAAACAATTCGTTTGTTGTAGTTTTTAAAATTCCGCTCAACCCAGCACGATGTGTGCAACTAAACACAACAATTTTGTCAATTTTTCAGGAAAAATATATTAACCAAGCATATTACCTTTCGCTTTAGAAAACTTATTTCAAACTCTAGAAATTCAACTTTGCATTCTATCTGCTAATGGATCTACATAATGGGCAATTCTCTTTTTTGTTCTAAAAATCTAACTATAGCAAAAACATTTTTTTCATTCAAACAAAGATTTGACATCTTTTTCAACTTGTTTAAGCTCATTTGGCTGATCAGAACAGAATTCATCAGTAGAGTTAGTTTATGTTTAGATGTTAGAGGTGTTATGTGGGTTACAAGTGCTATCTAAGATTTTAATTGTTTAGCATATTTACTGCAGTGATTGCTTAAATCTATCCCTCATACTATGATAAATTTTATTATGCTAACATAGTTTTGAATAATTAAAGTTAATATCAACTAAGTAAACAACAGTTACATTGTTTTCATTGTGTTTATATTGTCATACGGACACTTGTGATCCCTGGAATCATATGTCCCTCTAAACGAAGGGATCAAGTATCAGTAATATGCAATTTTTACAAACATACTTGTTCTATTATTAACAATAAGTGGCAATTAACTAAAACCATGTCTCAGTCATTAAAGACTGTCTATACTTTAACATTACACTTGGATATATTTTATTTTATTTGTATGGAACGGATAATGTAAACTTCAGAATGCTTTAATTAAAAAAAGTTTCCCTTGACACATTCAGACAATCATTTCTTAAGCTAAAACGAAATGGCTGAAAAAAACAGCGTGTTGCCAGTTTTTATGTAAAAGTATACCTTTAACATAATTGTCAGGTTTCAAATCTCTGCTTTATGATTTTGGTACATTTTTGGCTGTGGGATCATGTATCCCTTGGGATCAAGTGTCCCCAGTCTCCCCTATATGCTTGTAGTTTTGCCTTAACGTGACGTAATGTCAGGTAACTGACAGCTTTTTACTCATACCTATTTGTTTTTCAAATTAATGTAATATGCTAAACAATTATACACCGTTTTTAACATTTTTTAAAAGCATCTAAAATCTATTTTGGGAAAATAACTAAAAATTAGCTTAGAAAACCCAACACTCCAAAAGAAATGATCTTCTGTAAAATGTATTTTTTGCGTTCAATGTTAAAAAATAGTTACTGCTTTGCCTTCAAAATGTCAGTCGGTTATCCCACAAATTGCCCTTAATGGATATTGCTTTACAAAACCACTGAATGAAAAATTAAAAAAGTTCCAAAAATGAAATTTTCTGTTGCTTATTAAATAAACACAATCTTGTCTATGTAACTCAAGTAAATCCTAATAATCAACATGAATTTGAGTAACTAATTAATGCAAATAGCTCTAATTAGTGGCGTTCTTATCGTTTTCAAATGTTAGATAATGTGTCAGCATAACTAAAGCCCCAAATATCTCGCTATCCTTTCCCCACCCATACAACAGAACAGCTTATGTACCTTGCTCACTGCTAATGATTCGTTAGCTTAACAATCTTGCGATGATAAGTGGCGTCGTCCATTCGCAGATTTGCTCCACAATCTTCTTTAAGCGACGACATGTACTAACTGTTAATCTGACCCTCCCTGAATCTCAGGGGGAAAGAGGGGGATTTTCTGCGTTTCTGAATGAAGATGAATATACAAGTGTTTCATATTTAAAGGTTTCATACTTACTAAAACGGTAGAGCAATAAATTAAACGTTGTGTTATTTATGTAAGCTTCTCCGCTCGGCAAACTATTGCATAGTAAATGTAATTACAAGATAAAAATTTAAAATTGTCAATATAATTTGGTAATTCATTCTTAAAATACCAAACTTGAAATATAATTTATTTTAAACGTTTTAGAGTATACTTTGAATATTGTTGGAAAGATTTTGGAGTACAGCATTCATGTTTAAACCTGAGCACATGTGACTTGTGTATTGTTAAGTTGTTGACAAGAAATGCTAGAGGCCAATAGGATTAGTTGGAATGGGAATTAGACTGAGAAAGTAATAGTCTAAATGAGCTGGAGGTTTTTAATATTAGTGAAAGGTTTGAGAATGTTATAGTCTAAATGAGCTAGAGGTTTTTCATGTTAAAAAAAGGTTTGAAAATGTTATAGTCTAAATAAGTTAGAGTTTTTTCATGTTTGAAAGATTTGAGAATGTTATAGTCAAAATAACCTAGATGTTTTTCAGGTCAGTGAAAGCTTTAAGAATGTGATAATCTAAATGAGCTAGAGTTTTTTCATGTTAGTGAAAGCTTTGAGAAGTGTGATTTGTTAGCCTATTCTTCTTTTAACTATACAGAAATAAAATCTTTAAGAAAGTAGGATTTTCATTATAGTCACCGTTCAAGCAAATTCTGTGTCTATTCGAACCACGTTAACACAAGACCGCTAAGCAAGAAATATCGTTTTACATCAACTACTTGTTTAGCTTCTTAACAATAACTTAATAATTTATTGAATAAGATGAATTCTGGTAACATGAAAAAAATATTATAGTCATGTGGATTTTGCGTTAACTAGGTTCAACTGCATATCATTCAATTATTCCAGAAATAATTAATATTCATTTTTATGCTAGTTTTGCTAGCTAAAAATCAGCATTGTAAGCATTGCAGCTGTAGCTGGACACAGAGGACTTTTTGTACTTTTTACGTAAGATATTCTCTGCGTCAGTTTTAAAAAATACTTAAATAAAAGATATGTATCGATCTGTGGATGTAATGTCTTTGTGTTGTATCATGATAAAATATTATTTCGTTTTAACCAATCTCTTTTGTTATTGAGAGAATAGAGAAACATCAATCACACTAAATTCACGAAGAAATATGTTTAAGACAAAAGTTTCAAAGAGCTGAACAGATTGGCATTGAATTTTCACACCGAAAGTTTTGCATTTCAGACAAAAAACACAATTTGATGATCATATATGTTTATAGTTTTTGGTGTCAAAACTAATATTTGAAATTTTTTATTTGCTATTTTAGGTTATGTATCGAAACAATATTTCTTTTAGAACCCACAGGTTTTTCAGAACTGAAAATTTTCTATTTTTGACATAGATATGAGGGAGGCAAAATGTACCAGACGGCTATCTATGATCCGCCATTTTTGATAGATGCTCACATGGGATATTAGGGGACTTTTCAGGATATTTGCTACACATGTTCAGGAACTAATCCTGAAAATTTCAGCTAATTTTAAATTTGTGATGCATCGACCCTATTTTCGGCTAAAATTTGCAGGCTAAATATACCTTTTCCTCTGCAGCCTCAAATACATGTTAAGATTTTGGCAGTTTTTGTACTGCCATCGTGTGAACTTCTTTTCATTCACGTGCCGTGCTTCCATCGCTCAGCATTCAGTTCCAAAAAAACCTTTGCTTGTTCTGCCATTGCAGAAGAGGGACAATCCGTGATTGTTTTTGCGTTTATAACCATAAAAGGTACGAATCGTAAATTGGCGGCGATTTCAAACTATTGGTTTAAAAACTTAGAATCGATACAAATATACATAATTTATAGCGTATGTCACTCAGTAAGAATGCACCTTTCATACAATGAAAGAATTTTTCAAATAGTTTTAAAGGTTTCGGAGATTCCCTCGAACATATAAACATACAAATATTCACTGTGTCTCTTTATAACACATTAGTATAGATTCATTTAATCTTCAATGTTCATCCTGAAACCAAGATTCTTTGTCAAAAAAATTACACGTGGATGTGCAAGAGGACTATATTTATAGGTTTTGCCAACAATACTGCATCATCCACATGAACTCCTTTGTTCCCTTAACTCCTCAGGACTTCTTTTCTTGATTTTAAAATAAGAGGCGATACCCTCATAATTTAATGGAACAACTTTAATTGGCCAAATCTATGCACTGGAATTAGATTTTAATTAAATTCACTATGTAATAATATGATTTAGAGTATTGTTCTTACAGCCCCTGCAGCCGATCAGTTGACTCATATTTCTTGCATCCTCATGGTCCCTGCATATTTCCTTTTCCAGTTTAAGAGATTACAATTTCTAAAGAAAATTTCTTCTGCCACCATCATCATCAAAACTAAAGGCCCAAAACGTACAATTATATAAGTAATACAACGTTACATATGCGAAGATTATATTGTTCGCGGGGAAGTTAAAGTTTATCTCTCTTGATCAGGAAATGACTTGAATAAATTTGTTTCAAAAGTCATATAAACGAAACAAAGCATGTTGCTTACTATTAAATTTAAAATTAAAAAGTGCCTGCATAGTATTTATTCAAGATAGTTTTTTAACCTGAACAATGTGGGAATAGGTGGCTAGTACTTAATAATAGTGTGACTTAAAAATAAAACATAAAGGGTTGGTATATTGTGCATTTTAAATTGTTTACCTAATTTCTACAAATAGTATGGCGTCTCTCCCACTTTCATCCCACCTTATTTTCTCGTGCTTTGAGTTATTTAAGAATAAATAACAAAACCTTCAGCTTTAGATAATAATGTGCAAATAGTGGAAACACTCAGAGGACGGAACTGCTTGACAATTGATATTTTACACTGAAATATTGTGAAATAACCCAGAATATAGTTCCGGAGGAATCCTGTAGATTGTTCTTTAACGCAATGACCTCAAAAATATTTGAATCATTGTCTATTTTTCTGGTTAGTAAAATGCCTACTCAAAATCAAAATAACAATAAATGCTTAGTTATGTGGGCATCCTTATTTTTTTAGTTAAAAAAACGGGGGGGGGGACAACTTCCCTCATCATTTCACGATTACATTGTCCTTACATTTACAAGCAAAATTTCCTATTTTCTCCTAAAAACTAAAGTGTAGAATCTTGGAAATATTCCCCTCTTTCATGAATCTTAATACATTTCCTCCCACTTGAGCTAATCGCTTGACTGAATCTCAACCAAGAGGAGTTTTCTTTCTTTGGCATGTATATCTATTCTGCACACATAAAAAATATCTACTCATCTATTTTCTGGGTATGGTTTATTCTTCTAAGAGACTACGGTATACGAAGATTAAGCCGATAAGCTCATGCCCCAAAAAGTTCCGATTCTTTCTTCCAAGCATGATAAAAAAAAAAAGCATGACAGACATCCAGATTTTGTGCTGTGCATTTTCTCTGCAAGATAAATCACGCCTAGAGAAGATATAACAAACGCATTGGAAAAAAACGGGAAACTTAGCGTAAAGAATTCAATACATTTTTCAACACGTTAAATAAAAAAAAAAAATAACGTAGTGAAGTTTATAGTGAAAACTGCAATGCAAGATCCGTAAACGTTCCTCAGTACTGGGTTTCATAAAATTGCTGTTTTTTTACGTAAATAGAATAGATTTTATCCTTTTTACACATCATTTATTTATTGGTTCTTTACTAATTAACGAATTACTTAAGTAATTACTTAATTCTTTACATTATTTTTTTTTAATTGAAAGCATCCCATTTTTAAGTAGACATTTTGTGGATCCATTACGTGGTGAAAAGTCTCTAATGTATATTAAAGAAATATTTTACTTTTATCGTATTTACATTGCGCAGCACTCGACTGCTGCATGCATATAAGAAATAGAAAATTTTGGGTTTCAATAGATTCACAAGAAAACCCAGGGTGACTTATCGAAATTCTGGTATTAGTTCAAATGTGCAAACAACAATAGTATTATTATTCTCCTTGTCAGATGTACCATATCGCAAATAGTGCATATGCAAGGGTCCCTAGGATATAAGGACTCCGAAATGTATACTCTTACACAGTGGCGTACCTAGCATGGGTGATACTTGGGGCGGTAGTTTAGAGTGTCATCACCCCTCCCCTTCTGGCGAATGAAAAAAAAAGAAGTTCCGTGTTACATGAAAGCATGGAATTCATACAATTTTCAGAAACAACTACATTTGTGAGACATCGAAATGTTTTGGCCAACTTACAAAAGACAAAAAAAAAAAAAACTTTGAACGCTTTTTATATAACTTGCTCAAACGTAAATGTGCAGAGCCGTCGCGAGATCTAAATTGTAAGGGGTGCATGAAATTGAAGGCCTCCTTATTATTTAGAACGTATCTCAAACACAGGGAAAGATGATAGTTCGGTTTTTAAGAGGAGGTTTTTCAGGTTCAAGAAGAAGTCATTACTTGGGCCAAAAGTATTGACAGTATGAACCTAATCCTAAATGCATAAGGGTTTGGGGTCATGGAGCTTCTCCACCTGAAAATTTTCCAACTTAAAAATGCATTTTAGATGACTTTAGACAATGTTAGGAAATAAGAGGTTATTAAGAGCTCCCACGTTCATTTTTCGAAATTGAAACGTAGAAAACGCAAATGTTATCTCCAATTATGTTAGGAATGGAGAGCTTTGTGTCCCCCGAAAATTATTTGAAATTGTAGCTCTTAAAATGCAGTTTTGGACAAAATTTGGTGATGATGCGGGTCAGTGAGACTCGAGAGTCTGCACCGTATTTTTTTCAAATTCATAGTCTTAAATAGTCATTATTGACAATCTTTGGTCTGGAGAATGTTAGGAGTCGAAGAGATTCGGGAAACCAACTCCGGGAGTTATCGAATTTGGACTCTTAAAAAAAAATTTCTTGACCATTTTTAGAAATGTTTAGAGGACCGACAATTTCTCGAAACAGAAGCTCAAAAACCGAATTAAAACGACTCTTTAGAAAGTTGTGACCAATTTGGTATCAGCCCCATTTCAGAGGGTGTCTCCCGGGGCAAGAGCACCCCACCTCCCTGCTCCCGTGGCGATGGAACTGCGTTTGATAGCGTAACTATAATTTGAAATACTGGGAGAAATTTTGTAAATTAAAGTATATATATTTTTAAAAAATTTGCAGTTCCACTTCGGATGCCCCCCCCCCCCCAATCGGGTAACACCGGAGGCAGAACGCCCTCCTCGCCTTACGTAGCAATGCCACGGTTCTTACTCTCTTGGTTTAAGGAGAAAACTTCACTTCAGAATAACACACTTGGAAACACTTCAGTTCAATTCACACTCCAGGGTCCCCCCCCCTACCTACCACTATTTGTGGTATAATCGATTAGATACAGCTGTGAGGACAGTTCTAATTTTATAATGCAGACCAAAAGCCGAGAAATCCCTGGCCCATACCCCCCAGAGTTATTGATTCACTTGGTAGACTTTGCAACCACGACATGTTTAACGTGTCCCAGTCACCACTAATGAACATGGTGGACCTTCGACCAGGCTGGGATCAAAATCAGGGCTTTTCGGTTACGAGTCCGATGCCCAACTAATCAAGCTATCACCGCCAGAGAAAGAAAGGAAAAGGCACCTCCGTTAATGTATTGCAATAGACTCAAAATTATGTAAATCCTCCTTTGCTTATACTATTTTTTACGTACTGTACCAATATCATCAGAAAAAAAAAACAGAACACCATGTTTATTTCCCCAGAACGAAATTATATCATGATTCACAAATTATCATAGTGTTTGGCACCATGAAGTACAATTAAATCAAAGACATTCAATAGACTTCTATTTTCGTCTTGAGGTCTTGCAGCTACTTTTTCAGCTAAGTAGCCAGTTTGGCGATGAATTTTGTCATACACTCTCATATATAAAAAAAAAAAGAAGAAGAAAAGAAAGTCTTTGCGATATTAGTAACTCTGACAGTAGGTACATAATCAATAGAAAAAAAAAGCTACAGAAACTTCGTCTTCATTGCACTTACAGAATTAATGTAAAAATATGAGGGAGATCTTTGAAACAATCTACGCATTATATGCACTAATCGATATCTCTCCTTAATAACTGTCATAACCCTGTGCCTAAAACTTCTTGAGACTGGTAGACCAATTTGTTACAATAGTACCATACAGTTGCAACCCTGTCAATACTTCTAAGTGTGCAGTGTCAATTAAAGTTATTCATTTTATAGTTGAGGAAAAATAAAGTGAGCTTGTGTGTTATGTACGTTTCGTATGTAGGTAAATTATGTGCATATTCTTTTAGTGATTAGTAACATATAACTAAGACAAAGAAGCAAATATGTTGAAATATTTAATTTATTTATTCCAAGCTCGTCGTATTTTTTGAAAAAATAATTGATGCCACCAATTTATAAATTTTTACTTCGCTTACTTCATTTTAACAATGAACTAATATGAATAATGTATTATTTCCTGAATGACAAGAAAAATTTTAATAAATATTTTCGTTTTCAAGAATCCATTAATAAATCTTACTTTAATACACAGAATTCAAAAAGATTTCTGCAAAGGAATTCATAATTAGAATTATCCTCATATGCTATAGAATTTTCGTCCAATGATCATTGATCATAAGGGAATGAAAAGACAACTAGAATAAAACTCTGCAAGTGATTAATGACTTCTGCTTCAAACACGTGAGTTTTCAATTCCTTTTTTCTTTTTTGCTTGTTTTTCTGTTTCTGTTACCAGTTTTATCAGTTAGAATTTAAGAACTTGAAATATCTTTTAACCCCTTTTAGTCGGAATTATGAAATATTGGACCAAAAATATTGATATTTGGTACACAGTGTACTATGGTAAAGGGTATCGTACAGACAAAATTTTGAAGTTGTAGGAGAAAAATTAAAAGAGCTATGGCACGTCCAATATTCCGGACTTATATTTTTGAAATCAATATTTCATATAAAAAAACGATAAAATACCGAACAAAACTTCATTATAAAATGTTCTACAAACAATTATAAAACAAAATATAAGCGTTTGAAACGATTAATTAAAGATTATATATTTTAAAAAAAATCAGGAAAAAACCTCGCTTTTTAGATGAAAATCCATGGTTAGAAAAATGAACCACTCTCTATCTCTCAATCCTTATATGTCAGTGTTGTCAATCCCAAAACGAAAAATTATTTCACAGATTATAATAAGTAGAATGTAAAAAGTCAACTACAAAAAA
Organism: Uloborus diversus; assembly: GCF_026930045.1. Classification (NCBI taxonomy): domain Eukaryota; kingdom Metazoa; phylum Arthropoda; class Arachnida; order Araneae; family Uloboridae; genus Uloborus; species Uloborus diversus. The sequence continues at coordinate 77,623,673 of NC_072739.1, read as the reverse complement.
TCAACTAATTAAATCAATTATTAAATGATTAGCAGCTGTTTAAAGTTTATGTCCGGTATACCGGACACCAGGTCTGAAGGGGTTAAGAATTTATTATGGAAGTATTGGAAAGCTTCGAACTTTCGGCTTCTTTTGTATTTTTAGAGATCATGTTTCTTTATATTTCTTTTTTTCTCCTAGGTAATCATCACGCTTGTTTCTATATTGAGAGTAAGTTGTTATAGAAGAAGATCAAACTTCTCCTCTGCAGCGGTTCCCAACCGGTGGTTGGGAACCGCTGCAGTGTGCCAGGAGTTCGCGATTCGCGATTGGTTTTCAGGGAGTTCGCAAAAAATATTGTAAAGGCGGAGTTTTAACATGCCTGTTTCTGATGAAGTCTCGTGTTCAAGCGGTTTCAAGCAAATTTTGCTCATTTTTTATTCATTTGTCTCTCGCCCATTCGATACTCTTAGCATAAAAATATTTGCATACTTGCTGTCATATTTTACATTTAAATAATTTAGTCTGTCATTGCAAAGCGCCGGTTTTAGCGCTTTGCTGACAAAGCTCTACTTATGAATACAATGTCCTCAGATAAAAGAATTTGAAAGCGTTTGTTTCCTCTGAAGTTTTTGATCGGAAAGATTGATTCAACTTGATGAAAACATTACATGGAGCATATGCATGAATCTCAAAGATTTTGATGTTTAGTTTCTTTACCACTTGAGTCCGACGAAGATCTATCGATCTTCTCTTGTGTTGAGTCAAAAATTCATAGAAGTGAGATCGCGCTGTTGTTTTTTGCTGTAATTTTCACACTACATAGACTACAATTTACTTCAAGCTATATTTTAAAGAAAGGGAATAAATGGCTAGCAACCCACAAATACCACATGAAGTATGACAAAATTAATTACTTGATAAAATTTTAATGGGTGAAAGTTTGGCAGTTGAGGTTTACAAAGCAAAGGAAAAAAAACAACGGAATTTAACGATGCGGATTTAAAGCATATGCAAGAATCTCAAATATTTTGATGTTTAGTTTCTTTACCACTTGAGTCCGACGAAGAGCTATCGCTTGTGTTGAGTCAAAAATGCATAGAAGTGAGATCGCGCTGCTGTTTGTTGATGTAATTTTCACACTACATAGACTACAATTTACTTCAAGCTATATTGTCAAAAAAGATAATGAATGGCTAGCAACCCAAAAATACCACATGAAGTATGAAAAATTAATTAGTTGATAAAAATTTCATGGGTGAAAGTTTGGCAGTTGAGGTTTACAAATCAAAGAAAAAAAAAACGGAATTTAACGATGCAACTTAATATGCGCTACATGTAAATAAGGATTTGAAATTTGTGTAGAAAATTTCTCTTGTAGTAAGTAAGCTTAAAAAAATTTGTTTTGTTAAAAATTACATTTTGTGTAAAAATTAGAGTAAATGCGTATATTCAAAAAAAAGACGCTTCTATTTCTTTTCAATATATGCATTTTACTCCGCACTTATAACAGAATTACAAGAAAATTCTTCAGCAATTAAACGATTAATGTATGCAGTATATCTTAATCAAACAGTTAAGCTCGTAATCATTTTCAAGAAGACTTAAAAAAAAAGAGATCTTTCTCATTTTACCAGAAAAAAAGTCCATTTAGTTAATCTGAGACAGTTCCTTGAAAGGTATTTAAAAGATCATTCTTCAATTCACTTCTGATTTAGTGATAGAAATAAATACACCCTTGTGCCAGAAACATTTCAGCCAAACGTTGAGCCTCCACAAATATTACATTTTCAAAATTTTTTCAAAATTGTTTGAAGCTCAACACAGAGTAGTCACTGTGTTTATGTTTTGGTGAACTTATTTTGCATTCATTTTTTAGCGATCATTTTAGTTCGTTGCAATATTTGTAATTCTATATTTTGCAATTATGTTTTCGTTCTTCGATTCACCATCGAGCAGCATCAATCTAAAAAAAAAAAAAACTCCCAACATTATTGTCTATTCTATGTGCGTGCGCGCAAGGAGGTTCACCAACTTCTTTGGGAGTTTGGAAGGGGTTCGTAAGGAGGAAAAAGTTGGGAACCGCTACTCTATAGCAACTACTACTATAAATACCCCGGGAGTGACTTGGAGTTCGTTGATTGATTGGTTGTCGTTCTGGTCGTGAATTCCTATTGTTTGACTCATTTGGTATAAATACCGGTGTCCACGTGGTGACGTTCAAATCTCCCACGACTTTCTCATTGTGAACTGAGTTTTTTGCATTGATGAAGAGGTCCCATTGTTGCCTTGAAATAGCTATATGCGTCATTTTCTTGAGATTTTGTGCTGTATTTACACTGGTTTTTCACTATAATCATATAGCCACCTATTTGACTTTTGCTTTTTTTGGAAACTGCTCTAAGTTTGGAAAAGACAAATCTGGATATGGTATCGCAAGATCAGACAATATCTGACAATCCATCATCGAAAATGAACTTCTGGGTAAAACATTATTAGCAAGGAAAAAAAACGACCACAGAATAACAAACTTTTCGTACGAATCCTTTGTATATATAACGATTAATATCAAAGTCGAATCACATACGGGCTAGTAGATTAAAATGCTTGAAAATTTGAAACTCTTGAAAAAAAACAAGATAGACTTTGTTCTCTTGCGAGTGATACAACAATAACAATCAGTATACTATCACTGCACTATAGTTGTTCATAATATTCCCACTTGCTAGCAGCTCTACTAAGAGTCGAAACCTGGGCATTATATATTTCATGTCTATTTCAGAATATCCTACTAATATCGATATAAATAAAATTTAGTATTAATGCATACTCCGAAAAACTAAGCATTTAAGAAACATAAAACTTCAGAACGCTGAATTTTTCTAAGTTTCATTTTCAAAAAAGTGTTTTCTGCTTTTTCTTCCCTATCTCACTTTAAATTGATTTGGAGTATTTTACTTGGATACTTTGAACTTTTAACTACTAGTAATAAGGATTAGATTACTGAGTTAGCGAGACAAAAAAGGATTGAGAAATCAAACAAAGATCTAACAGAAAGTATAACAGGGTTTAAATTTAATTTTTTGCAAAGCTTTTAGCTAAATGTCATTTGAAACAAGAAGTGAGGAAACTTATCACAATAACATGTCAACTTAACGCATCAAGAAATCAAAACTTTCTAAGATGTAATATGGATCAAACTCTATTTTTCCGAAATCCAGAAACCTAATATGATAAAGAATTTCCTGCATCAACTCTAGTAAAATGTATTTCCCTTTGATTTTGTTGATACTTCGCTTAAAAGAAATTTTTACTTCGAAGTCGACTTGATTGAAGCAATACATTCTGTTTTTATTTTTATCTGGCAGTAGCAGTAACATTATTTCTTGAATTTTGCAGTTTTTGTTACTGTTTTGTCAACTTTTAGTCTCAAAACTGTTACAATTTAAATAATAAAACATCCACGGTATATTCATTAAGAAGCTTACAAAATATTTTTTGTGTTTATTATAGCACCTAAGATTTTTGGATGATTTTTGATATCTGGATGATAAAACATTTAAAATGAAAAAATAAGACTTATGTTCAATTGTGTATGTGTGTGTGTGCTAAAACATTTTAGTTTTTCTTTCTTTTTTTTTTCTTTCTTTTTTTTCGTTCTTTGTCAAAAAACAAAACAAAACGAGCAAAATGCGCCCATAAAACTTTAAAACAAAACAAGTTCATAAAGAATTTTTTAAATAAAGCATTGATAAAAAGAAAAAAAAAAACACAAAACCCTTATTATTTTTCCTTAAATTCAAATCTAAAGTGTTTTGTTTCATTATTATTTGATTTTTCATGTGGAAATGATTTTATTTTACATTAACCTTCACAGATGAAATACATCTTTAAATAAGATCATTAACGGGATTGACAGATAAGTTTTCTACATCATTCTTGTTTTGCTATAAGCAGTTCTTGGTATCAAAAAATAAACGAGAATATATATTGCGTCCTCAATGAATCAACATTCAAAATGATCATCGCACTCCTCCACTAGAAACCTTTACCTGTCCATGCTGTCAATAGGAATCTTGATGAAGGACAACTTCCAAGCACCCGGAGCATCTTCAGCGATAAGTGGAGATTCAACTTGAAGAAATTTTAAGTAATGTGTCGGTGCTGAATGCTTTAAAGCGAATGGAACTATAGCGTCTTCAGCGATTAGTTGAGAGTCATTTGCGAAGGTTCAACAAACGTATCCATGCTGAAGGCTTTAAACCTGACTTCGTTTTAACCATTCAAAGAGCTCTAGCAGCAGATGCAATGAATCATTGCAAAACAACACCCAGGTAACTCAATTATTTATTTACTGCGTCATGACAGCCTCGCGATACAGCTTTCACATCTTTCATCGGCATGTCCTGGGAATGCTTCCGACATATTGGTGCTCATTCTTGTGATGCCTTATCCTTGGTTTTTTTTTCACCACCGAATGTGCATGGGATCAAATATGGCGGTAAGTTGGACATGCTGGGAGTTTAGTTTTGAAATAGTAGTATAGTTACAGCTGCGATGGAACGTGATAGCACATAACATCTTACGCTCTCCGTGTGTCTCAACCGGTCTGTGCCACAGCAAATATTCATAACTAGTGGTACCCGCACGGCTTTGCCCGTCATAGAAAAATCAAAAGGTCTTTTGGTTCGCATGTATATTTACAAACAATGTATGGTGAATTTCCTCGCCGATTGGCTTGTGCCTATGTTACTGTTCTACGTTATGATGATTTCGTATCTCGCCAATTGGCTTGTGCTCATGTTACGGTTCCACGTTATGATAATTTCGTAATTCACTCGTCCATCTTATGAAAATTTTGTTCTTAAAATTGGAGTAGAAAAAGAACCACATCGAATTTTTGAAAAATCGCTTCGAGGTGCACACCCACATGCTACAAACTAAATTTGTGGCAAATTTCATGATAATCGGCCGAACGGTCTTGGCGCAATTTGCGTCACAGAGATCCGGACAGAGAGACTTTTAGCTTTATTATTAGTAAAGAAAACAGGGTACTGTACTGTTTATTCATTTGCATTTTCTCACCTGCTAAAAGGTGCTTCTGCTTAGATTTTGTAAAACGTCCATGATGTAATTAGTTTAATCTTCAAACTTTCGTTAGGTAACCACAGATTTTTTTAAAATTTAATTTTAAGTTTTTTAAAATACCGGATTAAAAATAATTTTTTAAATGTTCAATTCATTTCAACTAAAAGTCATACGAAACGAAAAAGAACAGGTTTGTATTTAACACCAATTATTATTGTTTTTTAATCAGGCATTTTCCCATATTACTTCAGCAGTCTATTTACACCTACTGTGCTGTCACCCTTTTGTAGCACACAGGAATTTTTAAATTAAAAAAACAAAAAATGTTAATTATTTCAATTTACGTAATTTTCATCCAACACATGTGAGAATTAATGACTCAACAGTGTTAATGATGTGCGCCGAAAATAATATGAATATTTCAAAACAGACGTTGATAAATGATGAACTAACTTTTTAACTTTGTAAATTTCTGTTGGAACAGAAACACAAAGCTATTAGCAATTGTTATATTTTGTAAAAATATTTTGATTAATGTTTTAAAATTCAGAACAATAAATTATTTCTTCCTTTGTGCATGAAATATTTTGAATAATGGAGCGGGATTATCAAATAAAACAATGATTATTTTTCTGTATCTTAAATACCTGGAACATGTAAACAAAACTTGTACCTTAGCTGAATTCATTGTCGTAATCTTAATTTTTATATGTTCTGAATTTGAAAAAAGAAGATATTGTTTAGAATATATATGGTCTTTGTTTCAACGAATCTGTGAACCTGATCTCTATGTATTGCATTTAAGCCACAAAGAAATTTAAGACACACGATAAACGAAAATAATGTTAAAAGAATATAGAAGTAGTAATAGAAAAATGATGAAACATATATTCTTAAATTTATTTATTTTACAAGTATATTTTTGACTTTTTGAAGGTATCTTTTGTGAGTGAAAGTGGCCTTGGTAGTAAAGTATGTATTTAAATTCTAAAGACAAATTCTGAAATAACGCTAAATTTTAAATGAATAGCACATTGATAACCTTCAATTCCAATTTTTTTATCCCATACATATTTATCTAGAACATTTTCCTTATTTTTTTAGAATATTTTTCTTATGTTACTCGATTAAATAATATCGAAAACGAATTTCCTTTTAAGAAAACTTTATGGATTAACTTTAATAATGACTTTTCCCAATTCTTCAAAAAGAAAAATCCCTTTTTTTTGTTAGGGGTATACTTTTGTATTTAAAATAACTTTGATCAGTTAACTCTATAAATATATTAGATTTCAAAGCCTAAAATCTGATTTTATCTTTTCATATATGTTGGGATTCATAGGTAAAGAATTCAACACAATAGGATTTTGCATGCTTGTGTTCTAGTGCTCCCATGATTCGATGCATAAGCAGAATTTCCCGATTTATTAAAAGATCTTATGTTGTTAATATTTCTAAATTCTCAGCTAGCTTATACATTAATCTTACAATGTTGGGTGGTTGAGATGCCGTTTTCATTAACATCCAAGCTCGATTGAAATGGAGTGTTGCTAAATTATGACAAAGAATACTCGTAGTAGTGCAATTTTTACTTTGTAAAAAACAATTCTAAGTCATTTTCCCAGTTGATTTTTACAATCTATATTAGCTTTAATCATTGCATCTATGGGAAATAAAACAGAATTTCTCGTTTTAATACATTTCTTCAAATAATTGACGGCTCCATAAACGCCAATTCCCACACACCCCATCCCTCTATTACACGTCCTAACCTCGCTTCTTTCAAACTTCTTTTTTTTTTTTTTTTTTTGCTAAACCATGTCCCTGGTACGGTCTTGTTCGCATTGTTCACCATTCTTTCCACGTTTCTAAAACACTTAGCAAATCCTAAGTGCGTTTAACACTTTTTTTTCTTATTTCTGAAAAAAAAATTACATATCCTGCGGTAAAATGCAAGCTTTTTCGGACCAAAGTAATCCTTTTGATGGCATTTGTAATCCTATTAACTGCACAAAGATGAAAAATGTTCCAATATTTCTATTTCGTACATAATGTTTTTTGGAATATTTTCCTTGTGTTAACATTTAAAATAAATTTTAAAATTAATTTTTGTTTAAATATTCTACAGTTTAAATTTAGTGATGATTTTTACGAGTTCTTCAATAAACATCCTATGAGTTTTAAATATTTCTACGCTTAGAATAACTTTAAACACGTAATTCAACAAATATTTAATGATTTAAACATTAAAAAAAAATCCCTATTATTTCGTCTGCGTTCACTAGGTTGCATCGAAAAACACAACACAAGAACAATAATGTTCGACTTCTCTGTTGGTACGAGTTAACTTGATTTTTTTCTATTTTTTAGGTTTTGTGCAGCATAACTCAATGTGTTTTGATGTGTATAAAATGTGTGGTATACGTGGGTTTGTAGAAGCAACTTTCTATCAACTTGAAATTTTAAATTGCAAAAGAAAAAAAAAAACACTGTTAAAAATCAGCTGCTAGTAATGAAAACCTTTATTTTCTGAGTTTTTCCAAGCAGTTTTGACTAATAAATAAGTAAATGTCAAATTTAAATTGAAGTAAGCAAACCATCCCAAAAGTAACGCATGCGCAGAAAAGAAAGCGGGAGTTGAATTCATCAGTTTCTCACTGCAGACTTCTCACTGTTGTGAAAAATATTTTTAGCTCCCAGTTTAAAGATTAACTGAACGTATTCATAAAGTGTATAGGCTTCAGTTCGATTACGGCCCGTTCATACTGTTTAAGCTCCCAAAGAGAGCGAATAAGTCTATGGACTAATTAGCTTTGCAAGAATTACAGGCGAGCAAAATGCCATACTCAGGATTAGTACCACATGTGTTTATTCTTCAGACATTCGTATTCTCAAACCAATTCAGCGTGTTCACATTTTTGGAATCATCCTATTCTCAGAAATGATATCGTCTGTGCTTATTTCTGAGTTCAAAAATGAGAACATGGTGAATCGTTTTTAAAAAGAAGGTATATTTCAAAAGTAAGAACTCCTTCTTTTCAATTCTAAGCCAAATTGTCTCGAAGCCTTTTTGAGTTAGTTATGCCCCCCCCCACCCAAATAAAATACGATTTTGTCTCAATTTAAAGAACTCTGTTTTAACAGTGCGTGTTTTTTTCCCCTTTAATTTTTTCCGCAGTGATGAAATTTGAAACCTACAGTATACCCCTCTGAGACAATCTTAGATCCTCCACTTCCTCCCTCTATCAATTGGACACTCTGTACTTTTAAAAAGAACACTTGGGAAACTTGGCTCTAGTTCTCAACAAAATCAAATATGCTGATCACAGTTGTACCATTTGCTGTGATTTGAAGTTTATCTCCATGCTTCTTAGTCGGCAAGGCGGATACACAAAGTACTCGAGCTTTATTTTTGAATGGGCCAGCCGTGATGATGCTCAACATCGGGTCGAAAAAGAATGGTCAGAAAGACAAAATCTGGAACCAGGCACCAAGAATATGATTCGAAAAAGCTTAGTTGTGCCAAATACATTTTTGTAACCACCACTGCACATTAAACTGGGCTTAATGAAGCAATTTCTTCAGGCTATACCAAAAGATGGTGACTGCTTCAAATATCTGTGCAAGAAGTTCCCTGACTTATCAGAAGCCAAGTTGAAAGAAGGAATCTTTTTTGATCCAGATGTTCGCAAGCTTATGAAGGACTAACTACTTGAAACTATCTCGACAGCAAAGGGAAAAAACGTTTGGGTTGCTTTCAAAGATGTCCCTCGTAAATTTCGTGGTAAATGCAAGGATCCTGACTTTCAATGCATTACTGGTAAAGCACAATGTTGGAAAAATTCCAAACATTGGGCAGATCCATGTCTATTAAATTACACTTCCTTCACTCATATGTGAACTTTTTTCAAAGAAAGTTTAGAATCTATGAATGAAGAACAGGGTGAAGGATTGCCCCCAGACATGGATAGACAAGATATGGACAGCAATGTCAAGGAATATGGGGCAGAAACATGCTCCCCGATTACTGTTGGATGTTAACGAGGGATGAAACTAGGATTAAACATAAAAGAACGTCAAAAAAAAGTTTTATTGGAAAAATAGTACTTATTTAAATACCCACATTTTTTGCTATATTGTTTTTTGCTGTTTAAAATTTGATGTTTGCTTTTATGCACATAATTTGCTCCACTTAGTAAGTCCACCATTTTACCGCATTACCCTGCATTATACCGCATGCCGGGAAAAAGCGAGGTTGACCAGCATGCAGGGAAATTTGAATTTTCCGGCATGCAGAATAATTCGAGGTTTGTTTTGCAACAAACAAAGGTAAATTTCCCCATTCAGTTCCAATCAGAAAGCAAACCACTGTAAGGAGAAAACTAAATAAAACCCGAAAGTAACCTTCTTTCAAAAAACTGTGTATTGCATATAACGCATGCTTGTTATTTATGATAGGTCATTATTAATGGATTTAATTATATGCCACTAAAGTAATCAATTCAGAAGCAATCATCGTTACTGCGATTTCTTCATAATTTCTTTGAATAAATTATTTTAGGTTCCTTTTAGAGAGGTAAGATTAATTTTATTCATTGGAATAGCTATGGTAAATTCGTTAGCACTAGTTTAGGGGCGGTAACTTACTGCTTAATTGTTTGCTCACTTAGTTTTAATTTTTTTTAATAAAATTATTCGTTATTAAACAATATTTTTTAAAGATTTTCAAAGATTTTCAGAATCAAACTGTTTATCAAGACAAACAAGCTATGCATAGAACTTTCATTTTTAAGCTGAACATATGTTTTTTAAAGTATTAATTATTTTTTCTAAACTCGATTTTTCCGGCATCCCGGAAAGGACCAGACAAGTGTTACTGAAAATCAGGTGACACCCGAATTTTGCGGCATGCCGGATGATGCGGGGTAATACGGTATGAATGTTAAACCTAAATAAAAATAGATTTAAGTATTATGTTGGTGCGATTAAATTGAAAAACCAACGAAAATAAAGTACAAATTCTCACGAAAATGTAGCATATAGCTATTTCAAGACCACAATGGAGCCCCTTGGTTAGTGCAAAAAATTCAGCACACAACCAGAAATTCGTATATAGTTTTTTTAGCACTCCATTTTTTCCTGATATTTAGCTGCAATTTTTATAATTTGCTTCGTCGGGTTGTTCGGTTTCTCCGACTTTTTTTTCTCTTCCCCAGGCTTCTGATTGGTTTTCTCCTCTATTTATTGCGCACCACGTGGCTAACTTGTAGTTTGCTGATTGGTTGGTTGTCGTGAATTCCAATTGGTCCCCTTGAAATAGCTATATGCTGTATTTTCGTGAGAGTTTGTTTTATTTACGTTGATTTTTCAATTTAAGCATATTGTAGCACAAAGCTTATTTCATTTTCATTTGGTATGTTGGTGATTGGTCATTTTCTTCTAGAAATGAAGCCATTAATTGATGCATAAAGTTTAAACTCAAACGAACGTTTAGCTTTTCTCTCAAACAGACTGGTCAAGGATAATGAGAAAACGGTGGTTTTTATCCATTTAAACAATTAAAAAATCTTTGGTTTTTGAAGAATAAGTGTGAATCAATAAGAAAAGATTATTTTACATATATAAATGAAACAAAATTGTGTTGCCAGAAACTACGTGTAAAACTGTTCGAGAAAAAAATTTTGAAGCAGAGTTTTTGCAAAAATAGAAATCAATTTTTCAAAAAATTCTAAATCGACAGAAAGGAAAAAGTGAAGTCATTTTCGAATTCAGGAGACCGAATAACATAAAAATGATCCAAAAGTTATTTTGTATTTTTCTAAAACTTCCATTTTGCAGGGTTGTGTAGTCATTGTATCATTTTTTTCAGTAAATTAGGAAAACTAAAACTAACGATGATTTCGCATCAGTCACAAGACTAACACACTATGTATTTATTCGCATTTTTGCTTTAAACTCTTTTATTTGCTTTTACCAAACGCAGCAGTTTTTCAGACTCAATTTACGTCATTATGCAACCAACAAAACATTTTAACGGGGGTTAAAATGTGTTTCTTAATAAAACAAATAACACTTATTCAATAAGCAAAAGCATTTTATTTAATGTCAGCAAAGATAATTGTCTGATTTTCAAAGCCTCCCTCTACTGTATAAAAACGTTACATATTTAAACAGATGCAGAAGATTTGTCTTTTTTAATAAATAAATACGTGTTTTCGGAACGATACCGTTGGAAAACAAAACGTGTTTCTGCTATTTGTAAATGTATTGTCTCTTATGCTTTATATTTATTCTTTATCATTATGTTTATTGAATGCAATATTTCCCTTTTCTCCCCATCATTTTCTATGATTATCGTCTGCTATATTTATTTTTTTATTGCAATAGCAATTCGCAACTCCAGAGCTCGAATACGCTATCTTGCGGTGAATTACAAAATTAAAGAAAAAGGTAAAACAATGCGCTCCATGTTTGTCTGTTGGTAAACATAGGCAGTTTGTTATGAGTATTTTTTAACGCATTCGATGTGTCTTAGATTGCTTTCAGCAATAGAAATTGTTACGTCCCTTAATAGTATTCTCGAGCTTCTCAAAATAATGTTAGTTTTCCTTATTTCCTTCTAAAAAGTGAGTTGATTGTTAAATGATGAAAGCGTAAACACAGGAAAACTCTGGATTACCAAACTTGGATAACGTTATACCAGTTAAAAATTTTTATTGTTTTGTGTGAATTTGTAAGAATATGGTTTTTTTAATGTTAAATTAATTTAACTAACCACATTTTACAGCAGAATTTAGTGGAATAGACAGTACGCAAAATATTTTCTTCAACCTATTATCGTAGAACGAAATGAAAAACCGAGAAAGAATTTACTTTATTGCTGCATTCTCAGCTTAAAAATTTCGCCGAATTTATTTAGGGTCATAGTGTTAGTATTGTGCGAGCAAAGAACCCTTGGCGAGATTCCGCATGTCAGTTAAACCACTTTTATTTTTTATCATGAGTGGCACAAAATGGTAGAAAGATTACAGAATTCGATAAGTAAAAAGAAACAATGGCAGATCAATTGAAAAGAAAACTACCACCATATATCCGTGAGAAGTTTGTTGATGATTTGCATAGCATGACATAACTAAATCGTAACTCAGAAATTAGAAACATACGAAACAGAAATATTTAAAATTAACCGATTCGGCAATTTGAGAAAAATATCTCAGCTACAAATGCAAAACAATTAGCGCTAGTCAAGCAAAGCAAAGATAATGATATAATAATTCGTAATATTTGATAATAATTCGTAATGTCATATAATTAGATTATCTAGCTTTAATTGTTTTTCTTGTCAGGCTGCAATTATTATTTAGTTTTATCAAGAGAATTGATAAATATCGAATTCAACATCGTGGAGATGGCTGCTTAGAACTACGAACTACGTAATTGGCATTAATTTTTGAAGTTTAGTAATGGTTCTTGAATTCTCATTTCTTTCTACGTGGGCCAGAATATCCACAAGACTTTGTAAATTAATTTAAAAAGAATAAAGCAAAAAAATCATGCATACGAACAAAATTCACTAGGCTTATGAGAATTTTCTACGCTACGGCATGCGTTTGTTTTACCTTTTTCATCCGCCCTTAGACAGTGGCTGCAGTGCCCCCTATAGTTTGTTGGAGTTGCGAATACTGAAATACAACTTGATGGAAGAACTGAAACGTTTTAATGGCGTGCAAATGAACTTCTCGTCCGCTGCTGGTGGGGAGTATTATTTTGTATCATTATGTTATCAAATGTCATTTTTCTGTAAAACATGATCGAATTTGATTTGAAGAAAGCAGACAAGGTTTATTTTTAAATTCCAAGGAAATGGTATTGGAGATACACAAAACGGATTTTTTTTTTTTTTTGAGCAATCGTGATTGCTAATTGTTTTCATTTGTCCGTCCGTGATGTTTGGTTCCTTTTTCAACCCCACCGTTCTCTGTATGCGCGGCATCTCTGGTCCTGTGCACTGTCCCCCGGAATTCGCTTCTCTGGTCGGTGGCGTTCATGTCCTACACACATGCACGCTTATACACATACACACTCACACACATACGCACACACGCCAACGAGCATACACACAGATCTACGCACAACCACAAACCTACACACACAAACTATACACACGTAACCGACCAAGAGGAGGAGCAGGCTTGGGGGTAGGAGACTTTTCTAGAAGCAAAAAATCCAAGTCCTTTTTAAATAAAATTGCGATATCCTAAATTTTCATTAAAGCTTATCATGGCAAAAATGATGTTTAATAGTTATAAGCATTTAAACTGAATATTAAATTTAAAATCACTTGATTTTTTGTATTTGAATTTAACAATATGGTATTTGCTTTTACATCAAGAGATTTCTTTTTTTTTATACTAAAAGTTAACAAATTCCTCAATCGCGCAATTTTTCCCCTTTCCTTACTATTCATTACCGACATTTAGTCAATGATCGCTGGAATCACGATGTTTCTAAGCCTAACAAGAAATGGAAGGTTTTACACAGACCATCAATCCCGTACGACACGGTTACATCTACTGAGATAAAGGAAGAAGTAAGATAAATTGCGTGATGTTCTGTATGCATCCTATCGCAATTCCCTTTGAAAACCGCAAAAATGGGTGTATTTTTGAATGCCGAGGAACGTCATTTTTGCAGTTAAGGCACGTTCGAAAGCAGCTTGGTGGAAGGAACAAAGTTTCTGGTATCCACTTATGCTACTTCAAAGTATTCGCTGAAGAAGAGGGAAAAAAGAGGGAAGATACCGAGAATTCTCAGCCATTTATACAAGGCGTTGGTATAAAGTAATCCCTTTTCTGCCCCATTAAAGCCCTTTGATCCAAGGTTTTGATACCCGATGCGCAAATGGACTTCTTCCAAATGTATAACGTCAACAGAGACTATGTTTAAAGTTGCTTTTTTTCTTGAGGTATTTTCCAAGTTACGAGAAATATCTGCTGTTATTTGCGGAGATAAAGTTATGGCCTATTCTAATCCATTTGCTGCCGAAGCAATACTGGAATGATAACACTTCGGAATGCGTGGTTTAATTTATTATTTGTCTTTTGTTAAATGATTGGGAACAAGTAACTTCGAGAAATAGCAGAGCAGTAAAAGCATACTTTTATTAGAAGTTTGTAAAAGTTTTGTGGTACGTGCTCTGAATTTATTGTATAGTGTTTTGGCAAACATAACTTTTGCCGTTAATTTTAATACATCTTTTTACATTTTTCTGGAATCGTAAAAAATAAATTTCAACTGATGTGGTTTTTACAGATATCGTTATCGTTTAAATGTTTGTGATAGGTTAGCAGTATGAGTTGATCATAAGATATTTTTATTTTTAACTTTAAGATACTTGTAAAATTTTCTTTAAAATATCAGATTTTGAATTTTGTTGAAAAATATAAATCATGCTTTAAGAAATTTGTCGCTGTACGACTAGCTTCAAGTTGTTGTAACTACGTTGACCGCTATCTTCTTGCTTATTCGCTAACATATTGGATGGCATTGTTAAAAATTATTGAAATATATTCCTGATTAACATCATTAGATGCGTAAGATTAAACTTCTCTTAGTGCGCAAAATCACTCGCTGTAAGTTAAATTAAGATAGATTTTGGAAGTGCTGCAGCAATTACTAAAGAACGTTTCCTCTTTAGAAAAAATTATATGCTTGAAAGTATCATATTTGACTCAAAACTTTGGGAAAATCATTGGCTAATATCGGAAATCTGATTAATGATTAAAAAAAATTTTAAAAAGCATTTACGCTCTTTTGTACAACTAGTACACAGTAGAATTAGTTTTAAATTGTGCATACAACGTGTATAACAATTATTTTTTGATTTAATTTTCCCTGCATCTTGACTGAGTTTTTTGACCATCTTCTCCCAGTATCTTCACGCAATTACCCAAACAATCTTTCTATAAAGATGCGCTGATTGGATACTCAAAAAATGGAACTAATGCACCCTCTTTTACCAAACTCAAACGTTACTCAAAAATAACCATCAATAACTCTGTCTTTCAACTGCAGAGTTTGAAAACGGTTTTCAGAATTCATAATCAAACTCTTCTTATGGAATTTCTTTCATTGATCATCAATCTGCGATGAATAAAGAACAGACCGAAATAAAAGTCTGGAAAAGATTAATGAATTTCATTCAAACAAAGCAATCCACTTTTTCTGCCAGTTAACGATTTCTCGAATGTCGCCAATTGAATGGAGAATTATTTTTCTGCTATTTTTCTTGCTATCTTTTAAAAATTTCCAACTACTGAAGAGTGTTCTGGAATTTCATTCTTTTCTATGGAGACAAATTACCTTTTATGAGCATAATGTGGTAAATTTAGGGAGAAGTTTTAAGATGAGAGAAAATCTATGATGTATTTTAAAATGAGAAATATCGGTGCAAAGTAGAAATGTTTAGGTACATTTTAATGAAAAACAGTATGATTTTGCTGATTAAAATCACCATGCGCAGTAGATAAATTAAATCGTTACTTTTCGAAGTCCTTTTCATGAGAGAATGTCTATTTAGCTGGCTAACTTAGAGTTTGCCACACTAATGCAGCTCACCAATGTTAAATCCGTTTCTGGGGCTTATCTCCATAAATACTTACAGTCTGACCCCCGATAATATGGAAAGGCAAATATCCGGTTTATAGGTCACATCTATTAACTAACAGGGGTGATAGTTTGTTCGTTACAGATGTGCGCTGTTGCTTCTTAATTGTTTCGACGCATTGACGTTATTAAAAGGCGCGCATCAATATCCCATCGCAATTTTTCCTATATTCCCTTCTCCTCTGCTAGATTCATTTGGATGGAATCATCTTGATTTGGCTGATTGCCCAATTCTGTACATTTCGTAGTCAAACGGTTTTATTCGATTCAACTACAATATATTTTATATTTGGTCTAGATTGCGAAGCTTCTAATGGAAGCGGAAGTCACCGGATTCCGCAGCTTTGCAAGAAACGAAGGCAAGTGAGATGCTTGGTGCTTAGTTGCGATTCTGTATTGGCTTTTTCCATGGTTGCACTAATGGTACTTCAGGACGGTTACAAACTATTAATAAAAGCCTACTTGAGGTTTTTCTAAAGGTTCCAGAAACGTGACTGGCTTTGACCAGGGTAAGGCTCCTATATAAGGGGAGCTGACTTATTCGGGATTTTGGTTCCAAAATTGTCGGGCGAAAAAAATAGTATTTGTACAAAAGTCCCTTTGCAGAAAACTGGTGTCCACGCTTTAGATGTGTTGCCTGATTGATGTTTGATTATTTTATTATGTAGGTCAAGACGATTTAATCAATACAAATTAAAAACAAATAAGGAGTGAAAATAAGGTTTATTATAATAAACATATTCCTATACATTTTTCTTGAATTTGTGAAATGAGTTATCTTTCTAGATTAACCTTAAGTGACATTTTACTCAACTTATCATCAATTATTTTGTGACATAGCAACCAGCGAATATTATAACGTATTTATAAATACTAGAAACGAGGTTGGATCCAATTTTGTCTTGGAACCAAAATGTCGGATAAGTCAGCCTGTCCTTCTCAAGGGGCTCTAACCGGGGAGATGTCCGTCTTGTTAAGAAAAGCCCAAGGGTAGGTTACTGATTTCTGACTTTTAGCAGAAAATGTTCCTGTTTTTTGCTAGATATGTTACTGGCAGATATTGGGCACATCAGTTGCCCATTATTTTCCAGGAACGTTTCTGAATCGTTTTTACAGGGCACAATATTGTAGCGGATCGGAATTTCAAAGCCCTCTCATAAAAATGTTCACTTTAAAATGGTATTACATTTCAATAATACAAAACTAAACCTTTTTATGACATTCACCAAAGTAACATCACATTATCCTTTAGTTCCAAACAATCGCCATTCAAAACTTTTTTTCATAAGCAATGGATTAGAATGATAATTTATGGTTTTATCTTTCAGAAAACACAGCAGCATATTTCCCAGGATTTACGATTCGAAAATAACCTACCCTTAAACATGTTAAAAAACACAGTCCCTGTTAACTTAATGCATTTGGAAAAAGTCCATTCGCGCTTTGGTTGTCTAGACCTCGGATCAAAAGGCTTTAATGGAGCATGGAGAAGATTACTTTATCCCAAGTTCTTCCAGAAATGACAGATAATTCACAGCATCATATTTTTCTCCCTCTAAACAGAGTAAGGAGGAGAATAATAGGATAACAAAAACTTTGTTCGTTCCACCAAGCTGCTTTGAAACGTGCTCGAATTACGAATACGATTTTACTAAGTTTTCTAAGAACCGACTTTAGTGATTCTGTTAAAAATGAATGTATGCAGTAGATGCGTACGCAATATAATTTTTTTTCGTGCGTTAGTTTGTAAATACTCAAGCAGTATATGTAAATGAATAAAAACTAGTAACATTCAATATATTGTTTTTCCACAGTCTTGTACGAATTTTTCTCCTCCCGACAAAAAGGAAAGATGGCAAAAAAAAAAAAAAAAACGGATCCAAAAGAAAATAAACAAACAGTTTAGAAAACATAACATTATAAATAAAGAGGCATTCTGCTGTGGCCAGGTAAACGGCAGTATCTGCAGAACTGAGTTTTCGAGCTACTAGAAGAAACACGCTTTGGATTCAATGCCAACAATAGGGAAATGTACAAAATACAAAAGTACAATATAGGACAAATATTCAAAGAAATGAACAAGGATAAATTTGCCCTTTATCAGCCCTCGACGTATTACAAGACACCTGTACATTTACGCAGCTGTATTTACTCATTAACTGTCGCATTAATACCGTAAGTTAAGTCAAAGAAACATTTAACGACTTTTTTTTTTTTACATTTCATTTATTTCAGTCCAGTTATTTTTGCTTGAACGTAAAATTGAATACTGTTCTGTAACGTAAAACTGAATACTCAGTTGACAGCTGTTATGGAGACCAAAATGTTCCACGCTGATTTTAAAACGTGTTGTTTTAAAGAGAGGAGATATAGAATGATTGAATTGGACGGGAGGAATGGGACAGCTGTATTCATCCCGAAACATTTTTTTTTAAAGGTAACATTCTAAAGCTGCTACATCACCTGGCCGAGTTAGAAATAACTTTTGTGATTTTATTTCGGCATTAATGCAACTGTACCTTTGTTTACATTCCCACTCTTATACTATGGCAGGCAAGGAAACCATTTTGAATGAAAATAAAAAACAACAACATTTGCGCAAGAGCAGAGAAGCCTTTTTTTATTATTATAATATCTTAACCTCAACTTTTGTTTTAAAAATGTAATGTTGTCAATAACAATATTTACACGAGTGTAGAAAAGCCTTTTTTTTATTATTACTACTGGCTGCATTGCGCGGCTTTGCACGGTCTACCCCGAAAATAAAAGTTATGTCTAGTGATGCGTGGTCAACAATAGACTTCAGTTAAAGGAATAAAAAATAGTACAAAATTTCCGGTCTAAACAATCATTCTCAAAGAATGAAAACGGCAAATCTAAGGTTCCCAAAAAAATTAAACACAACCCTCCATTTACAACTAAAATCCTGAAAAATAAAGAAGAAGATAAATCGTCAGATAATAATCAAAAGGGGAAAGGTCAATCTCAAAACAAAAACAAAATTTTATTTAGTCATAGCCGAGAAAAAAAAAAGTGACAACCTTCTGAACGCTACTTTAAAATAAGGTCGCGCAAACGATGATTTTTCGATAATGTTCCATTAGGCTTAGCAATGTTTTTTAATTTTTCCCCCGGTGGTTTCACATTTTTTTTTTTTTTTTTTTGAAATTCGGAGGAATTGAATGAACTCTTTGTATTTTTCGCGGGCTTTCGAATGGGACCTGAATCAAAGAAATTAGATAAATATTTTGGGTAGAAAGAGTCATTTAATGCCTCTTTTGGGAACTAAAATTAAAACCCGAACGGTTCGGTCCTTTTTTGGCGTTTGAAAACCCCCGACGTTTTTTCTTGAGTGTCCAAGTACCTCTCTACCAAATTTGGTACAGATCCGAAGAACCCTGTGGATTGTATTGGGAACATACATACACTCTATAACAAAAAAATGACGCACCAAGAAGCAATCATCCGATTGTTTTGAAATTTTGTATGCATGAGTGTTTTGACCAGATATGCAAATGAATAAAATTTGGTGTCCAATAAAAGAATAGTTTAATCTCCAGCGCATCGAAACTGTGCATCCAGCAGTTCTATATAAAGAGCAGTTATTCAACAGTTGTTAAAACTCCCGGTTTGATTGCGATTCATATTACCCTTCAAGAACTTAAAAATGCCTCACCACGTGGTTCGTGTTCATTACGAGCAACTGTCAGAGTTTAAAAGAGTTCGTATCATTGTATTAAAGAGGCCTGTATGTCAAATCAGAGAATCGCTCGTCATTTAAGCCGAAGCGATGCGGCGATTCGAAGATGCTGGCAAGGATGGATGAAAAATGGCAGAGTTCAGCGTCAGGATGGTAGCGGTCGACCTAGGGTCACAACAGATCGTGATGACAGAGTGATTGTCCCATCAGCCGTCACAGCGCTTTCTTCATCTCTATGAACCATCAGACATTCAACTCAAACACTAGTGTTCATCATGACCATTTTCAAACGGTTGAGACAGCGAAATCTACGTTCGCGCCGACCGTTACGCCACCTGTCAGTGACGCCTACGCACTGCCAAGCCAGATTACAGTGGTGCATGTCTCGATCAGGTTGGAATGATACCGACTGGGGACGCATAGTCTTCAGTGACGAATCCCGCTTTCAACTGTGTCATGACGATCATCGTGTTTGGAGACACCCAGGGCAGAGGGGGATCCTGTCTTCACTTTTACACACCACACTGGCCCTCAACAAGGCATTATGGTCTGGGGTGCCATTTCCTTTGATAGCTGGACCGCTTTGGTCGCAATTAGAGGCACACTTACTGCAAAGCGGTACGTCGACGAAATCCTAAGACCTGTTTTCCTGCCGTTCCTTTTGCAGTACCCTCGGCTGGTTTTTAGCAGGACAATGCCAGATAACATACGCACATGTTGCTATGAACTGTCTGCCAGCTTGTCAAATTCTTCCGTTGCCTGCCAGATCGCCAGATCTTTCTCCCATCAAGCATGTCTGGGATATGATGGGATGGCGATTGCATCTTGCAAGGAATGTTGATAACCTCGTCCGATAATTAGAGCAAATTTGACCGGAAGTACCGCAAGACATCCTCCGGGAGATTTATCGGTCTTTACCAAGTCGTGCTTCAGCTATTATCCAAAGCTAGAGGCGGTTCAACGCCTTATTGAACTTGTTACTGTAACTCTGGCAAAAATTATTCAATTGTTTTGAAATTTTAATTATTTACTATTCTGTGCATTGTTTACCTATCCACTAATTTTCGTTTCAATCGAACCACTTCTTCTTGGTGCGTCGACTTTTTTGTTTTAGAGTGTATATACACACATATATGTTTTCTGTTTTATTCATATAGATTTCTTAATCTCAACTTTTGTTTAAAAAAATGTAATGTTGTCAATAAAAACATTTGTACGAGTGCAGAAAAGACTTTTTTATTATTACCATACTTTAATCTCAACTTTTGTTTAAAATAATGAAATGTTGTAAATTTCAGCATTTAAGGTAGCAACTGTTGTAAATGATTCATTTTCGAGATCGCATTTTTAAAAAATTATTAGCATTTATCTGAAAAAAATATAGTTTGCCTACCTGAATTTTTGAAACATTACTTGGTTGTTCTTAAAATGTCTCGGATTTTCAGGCCTTCAACCATTCATAGATTCAAGTATTAAAAATTCGACCCTTCCTAACTTTAACGCAAATACTTCACGAGAAAATCATTGCAAAAAAGCGAAAATATTGACATGATTTCCGGGAAAGGTAAAACTGAAAAGAGAAAAAAAAAATAAGTTAAGTCTTTAAATAAAAAAACAAACACCGTTTTTGTTGTATGTTTTCACAATAGGGTAAGATAGGGTAGGGGAAGACTTTGTAATACAAAGTACGTATATTAATAACAAATATCACTACATAAATTTCACATTTGTTATAATTTATGTGGTTTACGATATTTAAAACGAGCTGATGTGTGCATCACATGACTTCCTTTTACTCCAATTTAATGTCATTTTCTCATTATTGGCAGTTTAAATATGATTTAATAGTTTACTCTCTAAATATCACCAACAGTGACCATATTGAAACCAGATTTAAAAATTAAAAAAATAATAATAATAACAAACAAAAATCGCCAAATTTGTCGCCAAGTTGGTGAAAAAACTTCGCGACCAAAAGACTGGCGATATATCGCCAAGTGTCAGCCAAATTATAACACCACTTGAGTTTACATCGAAATTAACAATGATTTCCCCCCAAAAAGGGGCAAAAGACCCCCTTTGGAGCATCCGAATGCAACCAAAAAAAAAAAAAAGTGCACAACTAGACCACACTAGGAGTCTACGTACTAATTTTCAACTTTCTAGAACATTCCGTTATTGAGTTATGCGACATACATACACACATACGCACATACATACGTACATACAGACGTCGCGAGAAAATTTGTTGTAATTAACTCGGGGATCGTCAAAATGGATATTTCTGGTGTCTGTACGTTCCTAGGCACATATCCACGTGTGGTCGGGTTAAAAAAAAAAAAAAAAAAACACTCAACATTCATTTGGGGCTGAGCAAAATGGAAATTAAGGCCGATTTTTGGGTGAAAATTTTTTCGCGAATACAATACTTCCTTTTTTGTAAGAGGAAGTAAAAAGGAATAAGCATTAACCTACGTGCACCAGCATAGTTAATTGGACCCAAAATATTTCAAATTCATTACTAATTAGAATATCTCACGACAAGGTATGATGGGTGGACATTATTTCTACATTTTAACGAAGCATTTGCATGTTTGGTGATAATTTTATAATTTAAATTTTAACCCTACCTAAAGCGAATTATCCCAAACTCCAGTTGATAGCGTTCATTGCTGACCATTTTTTCGTTTCTTTATTCTCTTAAAATGGCAAACTTACCAGTAAAATAGTTAAACTACCGAATCCAGTTCAGCCTTGTCAAAAAAAAAATCTCCCTACATGTCGCATATTACCAAAAAATTTATCATGCTATGGCTGGAGTTTAATTGTTTGTGACGACAGGAGCGTTACTCGATCAGTGAATTGGCTATTATACATATGAGATTGTATTTTTACTCTTAGAAATTGTTTTCCTTGTACGTTTGTATTTAAAAAACTTTAAAAACAAAAGTAATAAATCCTTATTTGCTTTTCCCACCACACGAAATTCCTCAATTTAGAAATAGTAAAACTGAACTTACACCCCACTATAATAGAACTAAGAGAAATACTAAGAAAGTTTTTCTTTTTTTTTCTTTCTGAAGT
This sequence comes from Uloborus diversus, assembly GCF_026930045.1. Lineage (NCBI taxonomy): Eukaryota > Metazoa > Arthropoda > Arachnida > Araneae > Uloboridae > Uloborus > Uloborus diversus. The sequence goes on along the minus strand of NC_072739.1, from coordinate 77,601,157 downwards.
GAGAACTGCACATTAACGAGAAAGCATCGCTTCAGCCATAAAGCGGCTTAAACGGTCGATGAAGTCGGGGAAGAATTTTTGAAGAGTCCTAAATAGAAATTTAATCAATCAAAGAAAGAACTGATCAATGTTGGAGAGTACTTAAGAGATGAGCTCGGAAGAATTAAATTGATTCCTATCATGATCGAACTTTTAAAGTGCGTTGAATGTATAAAATCTAAGAAAAAGGGGAGGAGAGGCGTAGCCTGTGCCAAAGACGAAAGCCTTTGAGTTTCTGTAAGCATTTACTACACCCTTAAGGTGTGGTATAAATTGTTTACAAACATCTTAATCGATGAGTAAAGTAAATGTTTTAAGTTCTTGAAATTATTTTGTTTGTTTAAGCTTAACCTTTATTTTTTTTAACGTGCTTATTTACAATGTAGATAGTCACTTTGTTTTCTAGCAAATTAATGCTGACAGAAATACTGGTTTAAAGTTAATGTAATCCATGTTCATGGAAAGTTGCTGAAAAAACAATGGCATTTTTTTGCAGTGTGGAAAACTTAGGGAAAGAACAAGCTATTAAAAAATTAACCAGTGTCGTGAACTTTTGCTCAATGTATGCGTATATCGGGTGTCTATAATGCCCACAAAATGTAGGAGCTGAAGATGTAAACTAAAGCATTATTTCACGTTATGAAATTCATAACCTGATTAAAAGCTGTATTATTTGGTACTTGATTTTAAAAACATTATAGTGTTATGTGCAATAGTTAAGGAAAAAGGGAAAGAACGTCTTTGGCTCTAATTTCATTGTTTGTTTTTTTTTTTGGAAGGGGAGGGGTATTGCTAAAGTAAAAAGATGCTGTGACCCAGTGAATGTACATGTCCACACAGTAGAAAAAACAATCTTTCTTCGCGTTTTCTTTTCGGGATTGCATAGTGAGAAGTTATTATCGATTGATCAACGAAAAAGCTTTGTATTACTTACTTTTAAGATCAAAATTGTGAACTGTTCACCAGGATGGAGCAAATAAAAAAAGTTTTTAAGATCAACTTGTAATAGTTGCCAAAAGCTGTATTTGGTGATAGTTTGGAAATGTGTAAAGTTATGAAAAATCGGTTAATATCTTCAGGGGGCGCTGCGGTCGCGAAGTTTTATTATGGCTTTTTTCCTGGATTTCATGATTATAATATGTAAAATAATGCTGTTAACTAATCTCATTGCATTTTTTTTTGCTCATGAGGAATATACATGCATTTGAAGTATATGAAATAATTCACAAAAATTGTTTTATATAATATATTTATATTTCCAGCATCCCCAAAAGAAATAGAAACGCGAAAACTAGCTACTTCTATTACAATTTAAGTAAAAACTGATGGATTTTTACAAAATGTGACATACAAATTATGAAAATGCAAACATATGAGACAAACAAAACTAAACAGCATTATTTAAACATCAATGAAAATATTTTTCAAAAATGTGCCAAATGTACACAACATACATGATTCGAAAATTTTATGAGTCACAGCTAGAGCTTTTACTAAAATCGCTTTTTTTTTTTTTACTTTCAAAGGAAGGCAGTTCCATTTCGAGCCTCTAAGCATGCCCGAATGAAAACATCCTTCGCCCCTATTCCACTTGCGACCAGTGACTCGGCTCGGGCATGGACGTACTTTCTCTCTTCTGTCCATGTCCTTTCTTTGTGTGAATGTGTTGTTATGCTGTGAATGGTTGCCTACCCTATAAACGGGTCCTTATGGCCTGTGTGTACTGTAGAAGTCAGACTTCACACCAGATTACGTACAGTTGGAAAAGTGAAGCAAAGCATCCCAAATTGCCAGACTAGCTGACACAAGACAACAACAGCAGCAATTAGTGATGCATCCATCACCAACTTTAAGCAGCTATCCACGGATTAAGTATGACAGGGAAATTTCCACATGTTTCGAAGAAACTGAGGAACATCTCCGTTTTCACAAAGTCACGTAGCTTGTCTTCATATAGTATCATTGTTATAGGAGGTTCTGTTATAAGCACGTCTTCACACTGCCAATTGATCAAGTCTAAATAGTCGGAAGAAGAATAGTCATTGAAGCTCAAGAATGGTAAAATTTCGGATACTATTATTATTCATAGAATTGATGTCTCGTACTCTCAAAACCTGTACTATAGTCCGACCGAGAACAAATGATCCTTGTCAATCATTTGAGAAAACGGGTCCATTCCTTAAAATATGTAGCGAAGGAAGAAAGGACACGTGCCAAATTTTGGAGTTTAACAATATTTTGGCAATATGAAAAAAAAATTCACTCCAGTATATTTCCTTTATGTGATTATTTAGATCTGAAAGGATTAAATTGCAGCAATAACTGCACTGAGTTGGCGAAAAAGTAAAAACGACAAGCTTTGCATTTTTTATTGCCACCCTACTTGAGCCATTTATCCATTGAAATTAATTATCGGGAGCGTATTATCTCTGACCAATAGCTGCTGAAAGAAGTAAAACCAAGACCCACCCACTTACGTAGGATGTGACCTGTCCAATGAGACAACTGCTAAGTTCACGCAAAATTAAAATGTTTTACCTCTTTGGCTATTTTCTTAAATTCCAAGGTGACGTATTCAATCCATGAAACTAATGATGCACTTGCAAAAATCCGTTCCAACTTTTCTCTCCATCTCGCCCCTGCACAAAAATGGACAATTCTGAAACGGGTCGGAGCAAAAGTTCAAATTTTCGTGGTCAGACAGACACAGATTGTTCCAAGAACAATGTACTATCGTTTCGTTCATGGAAGTACAATTCTAGTACGTCTGCATATTTTGGACCTTGGTTGCGAGACTGCAGTTTTTTCTCACTTTTTAACGCTCCCGTCTCATTTTGCTGCGATCGGTTATACCTGAAGATTTTAGGAGAAAATAAGACTTCTAATACCGATTATGCTAACACGGCAACTGCTCTATTCGAAACACCGTAGCGATTACGCGTTTTCGAATAGTTGTTAAACTAAACCTCGTATGTAAAGTGCTTGCTTTATAATCGATACAACTAAAATTTTGGATCAGTTTCCTCAGTACCTTCTGTTAAACATTCTTTATCGCTTTCTGTTTCTTCAGTACCTTCTTCATGGGTTTTAACTTTAATTCTCCTCTTTGATCTTGTTTCTTCTTTCGTTTTTCGCTCAAAGATCCGTTTTAATACCTTCCCTCTCACTCCCGGCAGATTCATGGACTCCGTCGTTTTTCTCGTGCTCGTGATTTTTCTGGGCTATAGTGCTCAAAGCTCAAGCTAAAAAAATTCCAAAAATTTAAAATACGTATATTGTACAAACACCTTTATTTACTTAGTTTTCTTCAATGAAAAAAAAATCTGCACTTCAATGAATGTTTTCCTGAAACTGAAAGTATTATATTTAAGAGTTAAAGTTTAAATTATGTGCAAACGTCTTACGTTATTTTATAACAACTTACGCAATGCCTTAAATTTTTAATTGTAAAGTGATAAGCAAGTGATGCTGAAACATAACTTCTGCGGTGTCTTTGAAATGAAAAGAAAATAGCATCTACATTTGCAGTTAAAAAATTTAGCTGCGTTTGGCAGAGGCAAAAAAAAAAAAAGAGGGAAAAAAAATTCCTATTTCAAAAAAAAAAAAAAAAAAATCGTTTTTTACACTGCTATTCATCCAGGAACTTCCAGCTGTTCGAATAAGGTAAATGAAGCAGAAATTTTAAACACTTCTTGTTCGTAACTTTTAATGTTATTTTATTTCGATAAAAAATAGTGAAGCTTTTCTTGTTCGACATTAGCTCACAGCTTGAACACGATTTTTACTTTGAGCAAAAACACAATGTTAGAGTAAAACTAAACATATTTCTAAGGTGCTCAAACTCACTCCTTAAATATTTCTTTCTTTTTATTTCCTTGGCAGAAATTGTAGTTACAGTTTTTATCAACATTATTTCTTGGTGCATGTTACTCGATTTGACAAAATGTAGCAAAATAATTGAAGCATTAAATTCATTTTGAAAAGTGAAAATCGGAAAGAAAATGTTTTACACACATGTTTTTCCTTTCTTTTTTTTAAGTTTTGGGAGAGTAGAAGAAAAGAATTGAGAAAATATATTTTTGATTACGATTAAAATTGTTTAAATTTAAACGTTAAGCTTTGCAATAACAATCTCTTCTTTAGGATATTTCAAAAAATCTTTTTCTTGAAACTTTTCTTTTGTTTGTTGCAAAGCACGAAATCGTTTTATTTTGAATGAATAGTTAAAGTGAGATAGTTGAAAAATTCCTGAGGTACAACATATCGTCGTTTCAGAGCGACAGTAGGACATCTTAGTATTATTTCTGGGATTAAATGTCTTACTATTGCTCAGAGGCGACGATATACCGAGGTTTGTTGTGATCTAGTGCAATGTATAAATATATGTGCAAGGAAAAGTTGGGCGAAATCGGGTGAAAGGAGAAAACCGGGCACCAAATGTTTTACAAAAAGTTCCTTTATCTATTTAAGTAAAAGCGATTGAAACTAGTTGCAGACATGTCCAATATTTTTGAGTTACCAATATTACTACCAGCTGCTTATGCTAGTGCAGATAATTTGAAATTAAAACTACACATTTTTGATTGCTATTTGATCAGTTTTGTTGCTGTTTTTGTTGTTGCTTAAATAACTCGGGTATTCGAACCCGAGTAAACAATGCTATTCGGTTTGAGGCAGAGAGGTTTGGCTTTCGTTTACAGATCACCACTAAGGTAGAAGTCCGATTTAACTCAGACGGCACACGATAAATGGAAGCACCATCTCTCAACATTTCGATAGTTTTGATCCAAACCAGAAGTCAAACAACTCATGGTTCAGCAACGCCAGCGATGCTGATTTGTTTGGAGGAATAAATGACCACGACACATTAAGCGTGCCCTAGCGATCATTAGGAACACGGAGGATCTTCGAATGACTGGTATCGAACCTGAAACCATCGAGTTAAGAGCAGTTCACTTATCGGCCGACCGTCCCGTCCATACCGTTTTTTGTCGTGACGGACTGCCGACGAAAACAGAGTAGCATTCAGATACGTTCGCCGCACATCAATCACGTGGCTGAAATCACCCGCTAGAGAGAAGAGCGCGCTTTTTGGCGGAAACCAATGAAATGCTATTCTTTTTTTCACGACCGTTAGATATCAAGGTTCTTCTGATCGAAACCAGTCCCGTTCAAAATGGCTTGCTGTCATGGCAACTAGCAAAGAAAACCTGTTTCGGGTGGAAAAACTCGGGATGGACGGGACAGACAGCCGATAAGTGAACAGCCCTTTAAGAACCCGCCACCTTACCGATCAGGGCACCACAAGCATTTATAATTGTGCCGAGCGCTTTGTGGCATACGACACCGTCCTGCTGGAAGCGCATGGCTACAACATAAATACCTTCCAGTTGCATGTCTGCGCAAATAAACCAGGAGACATTGAGTTCTTTGAAAACAGCATTGAACGCGTTATTGCCTGATTTGCTGCAATGAATGAAAAGTAGAACCAGGTAATATAAAGTACGCACAAAGCAGCTTGGGCCGCATGCTCAATTAATATTTAGACATAAATGCCATTAAATTATCTTCATATAAATAATAGCCGATGATCGAGTAACCCACATGTTTCAACAATGAAACTCTTGCCACGACATGATAGTTTCATAATTTGTTATGGTAATGTTTAACATGCAGAGAAAAGCTTTTATTGTGACAAGGCTGAACTCGATTCGGTAATTTAACTGTTTTACTGGTAAAACTTGTTTCAGGGGAATGAAGAAATGATAAAATGGTCAACAATGAACACTACCTAATGGCATTTAGGGTTAATCCACTGGAGTCAGGGTTACAATTTCGACAATGAAAATATCATCAAACAAGCAATGGCTTCGTTCAAGTGCAGAAGCAATTTTTTATTCGTCATAACTTGACGGGTGACTTTCTAGTCTGCTAAAGAAAGCTAATTTTGTGGATGTAAAGAACTTTTTCTTGAATTTTATTTCAGTTGAAAGTTTGTCGTCTATAAAAAAAAATGGAACAACCTTTGTGTACAAATATTTACTTTCACATCACTTAGATTGATAGGAATTCTGTATTGTGATACAAAAGTTGTCACATATTTACAGATAAAAATGTATTTGTGCGACGAGAATAAAGTTTCCGCTGCCACCCAGAGCAAGATAATCAGGAAGAATAATTATAGACTAATGAAAGTGAGGCACGCTTCAAAGAACGCTAAGAATCTAAATTTTTCGAGACTGCTATAATTAAACAAAATGATAATTAAAGTAAAGCAGTAATTTATACGTGAAGTGAAATGAACATAGCTGCTAATTTTTTTCACAACTTTCAAACTTTAATTAAAACCGCGAAGTTTGTGTGATTACTTTGAACGTCTTGATGAAATATGAAATTAGAGAACTTTCGTTCAGTTGGAAGAAGTAATCAAATGAACGCGCTGAAAATATTTTCTAGGTCTGATGCTGATTCATGACGCTGAGTTAATTAGATCTTCTAAATTAAAAAAAAAAATGTCTACGTAAGTCGAAAGTGATGAAGGAATTTAATAAAAGTGCATCAGGGGAAAATTTACCATCGGCAGTTCGGGAATAAGTAGAACAGATTTTCTCACCCAAGAAAATATGCTTGGCAAATTTTGTTTTTCTTAAATCGTGCAAATTTATTGTAATTTACATCGAGAGCTGTGAATAACTGATACCGATAAAATGTAATTCAGTTTGTCAAAAGTGTAAATTCTTTGAATTGATTTGTAAAATATATAGCTGTTGGAGCATTTACGATCCATTAAAATACTAAAAACTGTATTTATTTATTTATTTATTTATTTTTATTTATTCATTTATTTATTTTTATTTATTTATTTTATTTTATTTATTTATTTATTTATTTATTTATTTATCTTTTTTTTTTTTGATTTTATAGAAATAGAAGAGCTAAGTATCAAGGATAAACGTTGAGTTTGTCTCTCAGTCGGTTAGTTGGTTTATTTGATGGCGCAAGAGTCAAACGATTTTTTATTTTATACTATTTATTTTACATTCAAGAATAAAGTCAGGAAGAAGTAAAAGTAAGCATATTTATGAGTGAACCAGGTATGACCAATGCAAAGTCGAGTTAATAAAACCTATTCACTCCTGGTGAGCTGCGATGATCTGAAACCTGTCGTCGAAGGCTGGATCGAGTTCAGTTTATTTTGTGTTTCTGAATTCCTGGCTCGCTGCCAATGCGACGTAAGACATTCACAAACAGAGTTTTTAATATCTCTCTCAGTCTTTTGAAAATGTTGTTTTTTAGGTTAGTTGATTTTGTACAATGGATAAAATGACCTTTTCTTTGTAAAATCTTTGCAACAGTTCACTCCATATTTTTCAGCAGTTCTTTGCGAAATAAAATACTCTTCGTTTTCGAAATAATTTTTGCTTCTGGTTGTGGGTCAATTCGCAACTCCAGAGCTGGAATACGCTACCTTGCGGTTATTTAAAAAATGCCGGAAAAGGTAAAACATTGCGTTTCACGTGTACCATTTTGGGCAAAACAAGCACTTTGTTATGTGTATTTTTTTTTTTTTTTTAATTTTCTTTTTCGTGATTCATCATTTGGAATCAGCATTCGCAACAGCGTAACATCAAAAATATCTGCTAAAAAACTGCAAGTACACATTTTATTTATCTTGTTCTGAGTGAATTCGAATAAATAATAGTTTTTCATTTCGATGAAAAAAAGCGGACTTAATAACATTGTCTGGACACTAAGCTATGCTGAAAAATTATTACTTTTTCCTTAACCTGATTCCAAGTAATTGATTTAAATACCCTTATTACTACAGCATCTAACTGAAATGGACAGTATGCAAATAAATGTTCTTGAAAATATTTATCGCAGAACGGATTGAAAATCCAGAAAGAACGTAAAAAAAATTTGAACAATAAAAAGTAAAAGCTTGGAACTTTAGGATTATTGTTTTAGTATTGTGTGAAAGAATAATGTATCTTGACGAGATTTCGCTTATCAGTTAAATTATTTCCATGAAGAATGAACTAATTGTATAAATATTTAAAACAGAACTGCCACTTTATATCCGTGAGCATTTTTTAGATGATTTACACAGCATAGCATGACAGAATTTTATCATTTAATTGAAAAATAGAAGCATATGAAACAGCGATAATTAAAATAAACCGATTCGAAGAAATAACTCAATTACATCAATAAAATAGCTTGCACCAACTAAATAAAAGAACGAAATATCATCTTCCTCTTTTGATATTCAATCATAGTCATACAAATAAATTATCTAGTACTGAATGTTACTCTTGACAGTGTGACGGTCACGTATGTGTACAATGTGACAAAAATGTCAACAAATGCCGGAAATGTCACTAAACTCGACAAAATAAGTACTAATATATAGAAAAAAGAAGTACAAAATGAAAATGTTGTTCGAAGTGAGCCAAAAATTTATAAATATCGAAGTCAACATCGTGAAAATGGCTGCTTCAGAACAACTTACTGTGTGTTTTGCATTAATTTTACACTTTCGTAATACTTTTTGATTTCTCATCTCTTTCTACATGGGTCAGAATAACCAAAAGAGTTTGGAAAATCTTTTCAGAAGAATGAAGAACAAAAAAAAATCATACATACGAATAAAAGTTTCTGTCATTTAGTAAACTTAAAAGCAATTTATACGTTACGGCGTGCGTTTTTTTTTTTTTTTTTTACCTTTTTCATCCGCCATTAGACAGTGGCTGCAGCGTCCTCTATATTTTGTTGGAGTTGCGAATTCGTGTGAAATCATCTGGAATATAAAAAAAATCTCGTTGATTCTTTTATTTATTTATTTATTTATTTATTTTTTGCTAGTAAATTTATTGTTACTATGACAGCCCAAAAGAAGAGTTTAAAGCAATTTCAATTCAGGAGGTTTTTTTTTTGTTTGTTTGTTTGTCATAATAACCGAAAATAAAAAAGAATGACAACATCCTACGCGGTATGGTTTACAATGTTTCCTATGTATTAAAACGCATATACTTAATGTATTTTATGCAGACATTAACAGGATCTCGTAACGAATATGTTAAATCATATGTTACCAGCTAAGTTAGAAATGTGGCATACAGTGTCTCATTTCCCGGCAGTATATGAAATTTAATATATTTCACATATTTACCATTTATTCTAAGGAATGCAAAATAAGAAACCGGCAAAATATGAACACCACATGGCAAGACACGAAGCTTTTAACACAAATGCCTTAGGTTCAGAATTTATCAATTTTACTTTGCTGTTGGTTCGGAGAGTCACAGTACGAAACTTTACTTCAATTTGTATAACAAAAAGCTAGATTTTTACTGTGTTTAATCTAGTTTACGAATTACATACTACCTAGGCGTTTATTACATACTTCCTAAGCGTTTATGGAATGCCGAATTTCAATCTTTGCGGTTAACATATACAATAGCCTTATTATGATAATTTTTCCTACTTCGCTTAAATAGCATTTGTCGCTCTATAGAATGCCTAAGTATATTATATATGTTACCGTTAAAGTATATAATGCAGCTATTTTATATAATACCTAGTTATTCCATTGAATAACTGATCGTGTCTGTTAAAGTGTATAATATGTTATTGATACTTTAACTAGTTATTCTATGAAATAACTAGGTATTCTATAAATTAACTAATGAGAGACAGTTAAAGTGTAAAATAAACAATTTATCTAATGTGAAATAACTAGGTACTCTATAAATAAACTAATGATAGACAATTAAAATGAAATATAAGTAATTTATCTATTTTATGCAGCGTATAAATGGTATTTATGGAAACGTACCATAAAATGATTTGTTACAACGATGATTACACTGTAAAAAAAAACTGTAAATTTTGGAGAAGTTATCCGTGTTTTTTACAGAAAAAAACTGTTCGTAATAAAATACAGGATTTCTCTGTTTTTTTTTTTTTTTTGAATCTGTAACCGGTTATACTTTGGTTTTCTTCGAATCTTCGAAATTTCGCCCGCGTGTTTGGATTTTGGTTCTCGTGCTCGAGTTTTTGATCTTATATTTATTCAAAGCGAGTAAGTCTTAAATCGTTTGCAACTTCCATTTCATTGCATCCTAATCAATATTTTATTATTATGTTTTTTTGTCATCTGTTACAGAGGCATATTCGGAAATTTACCTTTGTATACATGTATTTCGTAGTAGTATAGTAAATATTGAAATGGATTTATGAAAGTATAGTTTCATTTTTTTAATCTTCATAAAATAATAAATCAGCTTGAATAAATAATAAAAATACGGAAGATTTCTGTAAAATAAACGGAAGAAAACTGGCGTCCTGGCTGACAGTTTTTTTCTGTAAATTTTACGGATTTTTTTTTACAGTGTACTAAAATTACACTTGGAATTACAAAGAACATTATTTCTAGAACAAAAACATTTTTTGTTGACACACTAATTTTTACCCGAACATTTTGGGGGAGTGGAAGGTAAATGTATTTGTCGTGTAAGATATATGATATAGATTATTTTACGCTTTAAGCGGATCGTTATTCTATGAAATAACTAGTTAAACCATAAAATACAAGAGAGTTTTACACTTTAAGGGACACGATCAGTTATTCCATGAAATAACTAGGTGTTCTATAAAAAAAATGGATTTCATACTTTAACGGTAACATGTACAATACATAAGGAACGTATGATGATTCTCATATATCATACTTTGCCTAATAATATTCGGTCGTCTATACAATATCTACATACTCCATAGAATGCCGTTCTTTCATGCTTTGCCGGTGATATATATTATTATATTTTTCTATCAATATGTATCAATGACTTAAAGTGAACTCTCTCCATAAAGACATGTTACGTTTACACGGATTTTTCTATTTGAAGGCAAATAGTTGAAATTTCTTGTCTTGTCTACTTTTGCAGCTTAACAGTAGAATTAGGGAGGAGATCTTTTTGACTCCAAGCAAACTGTTTTTGCTAACTGCTTCTCTGTATTTTCATGAAAAACTTAACCCATCCTTGACATTTCCTAAATCTTCGTGCTGATAAATAACATTAAGTTTTCGTGAAAATAGTTTTTTTTTTTTTTCAAGCTCAAACAAAGGTGTGAGAAGTTGTCATTTTGACTCCTTTGAGGAAAAGAAATGCTAATACATTTATCGGACCTCAATCAGAGCAGAAACTGAAAAATACCTCTTGGAATAGATCCATGCAAGATCTTTTAAGCATTCATTATGGTTTTGTGTAATAAATAAAACATTAGCGGCTAGTTTCCGAAATACAACTGAAACAGCGCTGAAATATTCTAAGGGTATTTAAACCTTTTTAAAATACTTCATTATATATCCTTAAAATCTCTACATCCTTAAAAAAAACTGCAATTTATTTAAATAGGTTCGTTTTGTACTAGTTTTAAAAATACATAACCTTAAGAAGGGAACTATGCAGATTTCTTTTCTTAGAGTCCAAATGAACCCCGCCGTATAAAAAACATCGTATTTTTTGTGTTAAAATAATAACTAATTTAAGAAAAAAACATTCAAGTATTTTAGACAATATGTGGAATTAGCTGCTTCATAGTCTAAGTCATCAATATGAATGTGTATATGTATTTTCCTGTATAACACGCTTGACCCATAATCCATTGTCGATTATGCAAGCGATACTAAATCATAAAAACCATGTAAGATATATAAGTATGGAATTTAAGGAATAATTCATGGCGAGTGGGAGCATTTTTTGCCGCCTAGTCACGTGATTGATTCCCCGGAAATTGGAAGGAAGTTGTAATTTTATGGGTTTGGGGGACGGCGGGATAAAACGCTCTATTTTGGAGGAGGAGGGAAATATGAACCCTCAGGCTTCTGAAAAATGATGAATTGAACAAGATATCGATTGATGTTGGATTTTTTTCCCCAATCAGAAAGCAATTCAAAAAGAATGAGCAGATAAGAATCATCCAAAAAAAGTAGTTCTAAAACGTTGAAACTTCTCTTAGAATTCTAACACTAAAAGAAGTAATTTTGGAGTAGATCCTTTCGGTGTCTAGAAAAAACGAAAAAAAAAAAAAGGAAAGAAACTGAGAGTAATCATAAGAATGACTGACGTACAGAATAAACTTGTTTGTATATACTTTGTTGTACTGCCGTGAGAAGATAAAGCGCAGTATTTGCACATTTTATTTACTTATTTATTTATTTTTTTTTTTTTCAGTTTTGTCATGTATTGCACTTTAGCCTTATTATAGTGTAAGCTTGCTTAATTTTGTTTCCGCTGAAAAATAAATGCGAAACATGCGTCAAATTCCAGCATTTTCATATCGTTAGTATGGAATCCAAAACGTAATTCTTCAAATATCTCAAAACATCATTTCTGCAGATACTGCACTTTACATTCCCACGGCAGTATGTATAACTTAACCAATAGTATAATGCACCATTGCTAATGAGCGAAAAAAAGTCATTATAAGAAATGTGGTTTCTGAATCTAAAAAGTAAACGTTTCGTAGTTTTTCCTTCTGCCCTTTATTTAATGTCTTTATAATACTTACTAATTTGATGGTTGAGGAATACCGTCCTTATTGATTCCCCTAAGAATAAGAAGCTCGAGTCGCCAAAGGAGAAACAAAACAAAAGTAAAACGTACAGCTTCATACGCCAAATTTAATAAGGAACCGACTCAGGAAGGTAGCTCTTCCTTAAATATAAAAATAATGTTTAGATTATTTATTTTTGATAAAGTTGCAAATTTATTAATTAAAGGGAATGCAATTTATCATGCGAAAATTCCAAGTAAATGTAACGGAAGAAACGTTAGCAGACAAATAAATAAACCAGCAGTATGTATTAAAATAAAATGCAGGGTATTTATATCATGAGGTTAATTACAACAATAGAAACTTTCCAGAAGAATTTGTTTTTTGAAAACTCATTCGGATCTAATTGAATTGTTATTCATGTCTGCATTGAGATTTGATCTTACGCTTATAGCCATGCCTGACATTTTGCTTAAGAGCCCATTATTATCTAAAGTGCCTGCAATGAGAGCCTGTAGGTGTTTGTGTAGGGCACTTTCCACTCAGCCGGTGGTCGACTTGTAAATGAGATTACATCATGCGCTCCATCAAAGCTGGGGCGAAAATACGATGAGACATGCCTTCAGTAACAAGATTTCGAAGGGGAACGGGAAATCAATACTGTTTCATATTCATTAATATTTATCCCCTCGGATGACCTGTGTACTCTATAAAAGCGACTGGGTGCTAATTCGAACATAATTCGGCGTTTTCATGAGAGGCGTGATGTGCACTAACTTTTTAAAAGTAAATTTTGATGTATTAGTTGACGCAGGTGGCGACTGTGGCAGAAATTTTATGCAGTAATGGCTGGTATGCATCGCATCCCACCAAGGAAAAAAAAAACACAGCTATTTTTTTTTCTTTTTTTGAAAAAAAAAAACGTACTCTAACGATTGATTTAAAATCTAAATTTAATTTCCTCAAAAGTTGCGTAATGCTAGCTTGCAAACCTGGTGCGTAGTGGCGTAAAAAAGGTAGAATCAATAAAAACACATAATTAAAATTGCATAATTTAGAAGAAAAATTTTCGAACTTTGAGTACTAATTTTTAATTTAGACAACAAAACCAACAAGTAAACAAAACTATTTTTTTTTTTTTTTTTTTTGCACGCATTGTAATATGTAAGACAAAATCATTTAATACTACTATTGCGTAAAACTTTGATTTTCTCAAATGCTGTTTTTTTTTTTAATTGTGTCACATTCCCTGACGGGGTGCAATGTGTTTTTTCTCATGATGATTCAAATGGTCCTTCCTGAAGGAAGGAAGGGGAGGAGAGACAAAAAAGTAATGGATAATTCTCACGATTTTTAATTGTAGAAATCCTGTCCACAGGTTTGATACATTTTTTTTTTTTTTTTTTGAAGTTTAATTAAATATCACGAATTTATCTTGTTTTCGATTTTCTATTTGTTTGTAGATTATAAAAAATCAATGGTTTGAAAACAGTTTAATTAAATTCAAAGTAATTATTGAGCAATGACGATTGCTTATTGTTTTCATTTGACGATCCTTGGCGTTGTGGTTCCTTTTTCAACTTGGACCGACATCACCACCGGCCTCCGGTCCTGAGCACTGTCCCTTTTTAGCCGCTTCTCCTGGTCGGTGGTGTCCATGTCCTACACATACACAAACATGCATCGTTACGCACATACACACTCCCGCACACACGCCTAATTGCACACACACAACTATACGCACGTAACTGCCCAGGAGAAGAGGCAGGCTTGGGGGGACAGGAGCCGTTTCTAGAAACAATAACTTCCAATGAGTAGGGTCCTATCGTGATTGCGAAAAACATAATTTGAATTCAAAATTTCAGAATTCAAATTAATTTCTTTTTTTTTTCACATTATTTTTATCTTGTTTAATGTACAGTCATTTGGTATAACTCTGTATATTGACGGTCAACTTTGCGCCGTTTCAAATTTCTAGTACTTTTGATTTAAAAAAAAAAACTAGATATCCCAATACTAAACTTACCCTAGCAAGGTTGTAAAGTAAGATTTCAACTCTTCATTTTGCCAAAAACGTTGACAATATTGTACGCAGTTAATTGCAGTATTGAATAATTGGGTAGTTACTGTTTGGAACCTATTTTTGAAAATGGTAAAAGTGTTCTTCATATCTTGTAATCTTGTGAAAAAATTTACGAGTCATGGAAATCTTGTTTGTCGTTCGTTCTTTATACTTATTGCTAATTTACGTTTATGGGTAAGGAAGAAGCTTGATTTTTAATCACGTCAAAGCGGAGGGTTTTGAGTTCTTTCAGTTAAAACAGAAAACGAAATAAAGTAGCGATTGTTTTTCACAATTATTACTGACCCAGGCAACGCCGGATATTTTTAGTAGTATATATATATATTAGTCACTGAGCTGACTGACACACGCTTTTATTGAATAACATAACAAATTTTTGCTTTAGGACTCACAGTTTTCCTAAACAGCTGTTTTATAGATTTATATTTAATTAAAAAGTGATTAATGGTTTAAATTTAATAAATTTTGAAATAAACATAATTGCCTGCAAATTCCGCTGAAGTAGACTCTTAGATATCTCTTGAAAACACTGAAAACTAAGTTATTATCATTAAAACCTTTTTCAGAAAAAGGAACATACAGTTTATCAATTTAACATTACGCGTATACATGATATTATAACTTAATATTACATTTGCCTCAATACCCATCTTTCATTTCTTGTGATGTAGAAGAATTAAAATGGTTCGAAGAGTTTCAGTTTGATGCAATCTGCTTATAAAAGCTTCTGACGAGAGTTCCGACTTTACATGTTACAACTAACACATCTTGTGAGCTAAACAATTTCCGACATTTCTAACACAACTTGCTAAATTCAGGTTGATGTCGGAGACAGTGTAGTGACAGCTACTTAAAAGTCTCTTCGAAATTCGTGAAGCTTTGACAGAAACACAAAATATGCTTCAGCCACCTTACCTATTGCTTTCCATAATGAGCTCATATTCTGATAGGAGCTATAAAATTTTTGGGAATAGTTTTGATAATAATTTTTGAAAATAACTCTGATGTTGTTAATTACTGCTAATTATTTTAGTTAAGATTAATTCTGAATTTGACATGCATTAGCAGTGATAGGGTATTTATAAAGTCTTGCACTGATGGAAAATAAAATAATTTAAAAAAAAACATTTTAGCATTGCAACTTGTGAAGAAGTACTGACCGCATATTATAGCGCTAGTTCTATTGTTAACATTTCATTTTTTTAAAGAATGCTACGAAGTTGATTGTAAAAATTAAAATCTTCAGAAGCAAACAACTTCTCCAGACACAGCAGTCACCAGTAACGATGAAAAAAAAAAGAAAAAAAAATCAATTAATCACCACCCTCTTGAACTATTATCATTAAAATTGAATCAGCACCTGTATCCTATACTGAACCCTAGTTAACATAAAGACCTAATTTTGTTTGATTCCGCTCGTTACTTCCGGAAATATAGCAGGTATATTATGCAGTTATGTAACGTTTGCATAACGGAGGGAAGTTCTTTTGCTCCACTACTTTGGAGGATTTGACGCCAAAAACAATTGGGTACCAACTCACATAGTGGTACATATGTGTACAAAATTTATATTACATTTCATGTTACAGTTTCTGATCTGGGGCGTCCACAAAAAAAAAAAAAAAAAAAAAACGATCACACATACAGACACACAGACAGAGAGACATCTTTAAAAATGGTCAAAATGGGCTCAACACATCACAACCTGTGCAAATTTGGAAAAAATTCGAAATTAAAAATTTTTTATGACTTCAATACGTTTTTCGACATATTACTTTTTGATGAAAATAAATATCATAGCAACAACACGAAAACTACTTAATTGCATACAGAAATTCAGTTCCCTATTTAAAGCCCTAGAGAATTAATTATTTGTACCGACCCATGTTAAACTGGAGTTAAAATAAACCATTATTCCTCTTTCCCATTTATCCACGCAAAGCAACTTGATGTCCCGGAGTTTCCGGAAATTGAATACCCAACAGTTTCCTTTAAGAAGTCATTTAACGGCTTCTCTGCCGCAAATGACCCCAATAAAAGAGCCAGCGAAGGTCCAAAATCTCTTTGTTTGGCTTCACAATATCCCCGCAAATGAAATCAATCAACGCCCAATTCCCATCTCTGCACAACACATTGTAATGAAAATGTATTTTGAATGCAGTTGCAATGCAACGCACATTTTTCAAAAAGCTAATTACTTTATGAAAATTTGAAACACTGATAGTTCGTCTTCTGATGACCGCTGTTTCTTTGTTTAGGCGTTAGTTTCTTGTTTGAATTTTTATGCCGTTTTACTCCCGTGTGGTTTATTACCTTTTTTTCGCAGTTCGTTAACACTTCATGATACATCCTGAACTCTTCTGAATTTAGATGAGTTATTTTTAACTGCCGGATATGAGGATCCCAATGGGAACGAAAAATCTTTTGACATATCAAAAAACAGCAATCTTTCAAAATTATTGCTAAAACGTATTTCAGCTAACGCTTGGAAATTTCTAACTCAAAACACATTTGTTCTTGGTGCCTACCGGAAAACTGCCGCTAAAAATATGCTACAGAAGTTGAAGAAGATAAATCTTGTAATTGTGCCGAACATATTTTTCCTAGTGTTATTTTATCTACGGTCTGTATTTTTCATTAATAAATGAGAAATAAAGAAAATACAAACTTAGTTAAGATAAGGTAAACCATTATAGAAATTTAAACTCTTCGTGTTTTTTTTTTTCCAAAAGTATATTATTTTCGAAAAACAGTTTGGTGTAAAAATAAGTCTCAAATGAAAGTCTCAAATAATATAAATGAAATATATAATAAAATTAATGATAAATCTCAAATAAAAGCCTAACCCACAGTTTTTCTTGAAATTTTTGTAAAGCAAAGAAAAGGGAATACAAGTTAAAAAAAAGGTGAAAAAGTTTTATATTTTTGGCTGAAGAGTATGCCTTTTTTTGCTAGTTACAAGCCCAGTCTAAAACACGTGTTGTCTAAAATTTTAAAATACTTTAGAAATTCAGTAAATCTGAATCGTTTTTTTTTAAGACTTAATTCTCACCCGGTGTTCGACAAGTAAGCGTGTGTGTGTGTGTGTGTGTGTGTTATAATTACACGTGAAAGGACTCTACGGCTAAATTTTTGAAGCTAAATAAAGTCAATTTTGCAATTCTTATTTTTTTTCAAGGAAATCAAAAAAGAAATAATACAGTTAAAAAAAACGCACATTTTGCCTATAAAACTTACTTCTTCAAATTTTAGTTTATTAACATATACTCAAATATTTTATTTACTAATGACTTTTTTTATATACACTCTGTCGCAAAAAAATATATGCACCTAGAAGAATTAGAGCCACAATCATGAAACTCGGCACAAATGCAGTTTGGTAGCCGATATGCAAATGATTAAAATTTCAGCGCCAATGAAACAAGGCTAAGCGCGCTATGAGCATGTGAATTGCGCAGGTGGGAGAGTTTAAAAGCATGAGTACTTGGACCGTAGAGCTATTCAATCGAATCTGTTGACTTTGATTGACTGTATTGTGACTTAAGATGCATCTAAGACGTAACCGGCGGCAGTACGAACAGCTGACGGAGTTTGATAGGGGCCGTATAATAGACCTCAGAGAAGCAGGTTGGTCAAACAGGAGTATTGGCCGCCACCTCGATCGGAGTGATATGGTAGTTGCTCGGTGTTGGCAACAGTGGATCACGGAACGGAGAGTCTATCGTCGCGGAGGGTCCGGGCTTCCCAGGAACACAAATGAACGCGAGGATCGCGATATCAGAAGAGCGGCCACGTCGGCACCGACAACGACGCTAGCATCGATTCAACGCCACTTACCTCCTTTCAGGCATCCGGCGGTATCAAGGGAAACCATTAGGAGACGACTTACCGAAGTTGGCTTAAGAAGTCGACGTCCATAAGATGCTTGCCACTTATCTACATTACAGGCAGTGTCGATTGGATTTTTGCCGCCCTCGGGCAGCTTGGAGTGTAACAGACTGGAGACATGTGATCTTCAGCGATGAATCCCGATTCAGTTTCAGTACTGATGATCACCGTAGACGTGTGTGGAGGCGCACCAACCAGCGTTCCGATCCGGCATTTGTTGTCGAGCGGCATACAGCCATTTCATAAGGTGTGACAGTGTGGGGAGCGATTTCTTGGGACACACGATCACCTCTAGTTGTTCTCCAAGGCTTTTTGACAGCTCTCAGATACGTGAACATCATTTTAACGCCGATTGTTCTGCGCATGCTATCAAGTCGCCCAGGTGCCATTTCTCAGCAGTGGACACTATGCTTGTCCACATACTGCGCGACTCTCTCAACATTGTCTTCAGGGATATGACGTACTCTCATGGCCCGCTAGGTCACCAGACCTTCTGCCAATAGAGCATGTCTAGGAAGTGCTGCGAAGGCAGTTGCAGCCATCCCGGGATACAAGGGAATTAACGACGCAGTTCCAAAGATTATGGCATGATCTTCCACAGGGGGTCATAAGTGACCTAATTGATTCGATGCCACGCCTTGTTTCGGCTTGTATAGCTGCCAGAGGTGGCTTTACTACTTACTGATTTGCAACCTTTTGCATGCTGTAACTGCTTAATAAAATTATCTTTTTTTCTGAATTTTTAATCATCTTCTTATCGTCTTATACACTACATACCTGCCAAGTTTCGTGAGTGTAGCTCAGTTTCTTCTGGGTGCATATATTTTTTTGCGACAGAGTGTATATTTGAGATGCATTGAACCTTTTCTCGTGCTATTTTCATCTTTCGTTTAGTTTATGGGAAATTAGTTGCAACATGGGAAAACATTTTAGAAATGTATTTTCGATTTTTGTGAAGAAAATCTACTATAAAAGTTCAAGTAATATAAGCGTCTCAAATGCAGAACAAAGGACGAAAATACAGCTTTAAATATAGATAAAGTTTCAGAAACCATGATTAACAGTTGATTACTGAGGAAGATTTTTTTTTACATTTCTAATTTCCTAAAATACAATGTCAAAAATTCCATCATTTTTTGAAAAATGGTTCCTGAAACTTTTTGCCCGTCAATATTATTTCGTGAATAAAAAACCGTATCGAACAGAAAATCCAGTGCGGAAAACATTTTTAGTAAAACCTGAATCAGCCAATTTGTTAGCATAATTTTTGATGAAATATAGCTTAAAGGATTTCAGCTTAAAGGAAAAAGTTAAATAAAAAATGTTATAAATTAGGTGTGCGATATCGATGCCGATGTTTTGGAAACATCGATGTTTTTGTTAAAACATCAATGTTTTTAACATCGATGTTTTACTTTCGACGTTTTTGGAACATCGATGTTTTGGGGTTCGATGTTTTTTTCGAAACAAACTTATTTTTATCCAATCTGTCAAAAACAAATATTGGGGGTTATAATACTTATCGACTTCCGCCAGCAAGTCGTCCCTCTATCACTTACAATTTGTGTTTAATTATGTAGCACCAACAGTACAACACATATTTCTTTTTCTTCATAATAATTGTTAGAATTAACACTGCACGTTAAACGATCATTTTAAGTTATTTTTCTTTAAATATTTTTCCTGTATTTTTATTTTCATTTATGTCTTACTCCTTTGTATTTTTCTTTTAACTTTTAAAATAAGAAACAAAAACACGTTTTTATTACGATCTACCCAATATGTCCTTAAAAAAATATAATTTTCTCATTGACACTTTGGTTAATTCACTATTTTTTTTTAAAGCTGTAAGGCTTTTGTAGGCTGTCTTTTCATCCTTAAGCTCATTTATTTTGCATTAAAAAAGGCGTTCCCTGAAACGCCGAAACACGTGTTTGCAGTAATCAGCAATATGTGCCATTTGATGTTGTTATTCTTTATTTTAGTTTTCAGCACAAATGTTTTTATTAAAGTTTTATCTATAGTTAAACTGCAGTGTAGACTGACACATCAAATATGCTATGTTGGTTGATTGATCACTTGTAATTAATTGTACGACCTATGCAGGAGTTTTACACTTAGTTAAAATGGAAAGCCAATGTTTGGTGCTTTTATGCTTTCGTTTTCGCTATCATAATATATAGTTTTAATTTCAGTTTTTTTTTTTTTTTCTACATACTTGCGCCTGATAAACCTAACATTCAGATAAATGGGGGCCAGATAAACGAGATTCGGCAGTGATATAACAATAGATCTTGGTTTGTAATTTTGCTAATAATTTCCTTGTTTCCCCCATACTATCTTGAAAAATTTTAGCATTATCTGTTTTCTGCATCGCGAATTTTTCTTAAGGTATCCTATTATGTTAAAATTGGCTTCTTCAATGAAGTTTCCGTAAACAGTTTTATGATTCCGTTTAGTATCCTAATTCATTAACTTTCTAAAACTCTTACTTGTTACTCTACTCGAATTACACTTGGGGTTTTAGCTGTATAATAAGAGAGTCGTAAACCAAACACAGGAGGTTGCATTTAAATGCGTTTTCTGAAGGATAATATCATTTAAGAAATCTATACTGTAACAGTGATATCTCAAAAAGTTATTCAAATATTAATTTTAAATTTTCTACATTTTTATATGAATAAGTTTAAACAGAAACGTCTTTTTTTTTTTTTTTTTTTCAATACTTTGTTCAGCTACATTTCAGAACTATTTTGTAAAGCAAGCAATCTTTTAGAGCAGGGGTTCCCAACCTGTGGGTTGCAATCCCCAAGGGGATTGTGAAGCATTTCTTAGGGGGTTGCGACATTATTCCTACATTAAAAAATAAAGTAGTTTTAAAATTAAAATACATAGGGGAAAATAGCATAATTTTAGAGTAGCATCAATAATTAATAGCCCAGTCAATGAAGGTAAAAAAATAGGCTTTGTCGCAACTAATTTAGGGAAAGCTGAATTTTTGCAGGATGTTAGCAAATAATGTATACACTAAAAAATACAAAGTCCCGACCCCCACCCCTCTTGCTTTCTCCCCCACCCCCCTCCGAAACATTGCAAGAGCAGTACTATGATTATACGTTTTTCGTGTCGCAACTAATTAGAGGAAATCTGAATTTTGGCAGGATGTTAGTACATAAAGTATACACTAAAAAGCCACAAAGTCCTGACCCCCATCCCTCTTGCTTACCTCCCACCCCCTCCGAAACATTGCAATAGCAGTACTATGATTATACGCTTTTTGTGTCGCAATTAATTAGGGGAAAGCTGAATTTTGGCAGGACGTTAGTAAATAAAGAAAACACTAAAAAACACAAAGTCCCGACCCCTACCCCTCTTACTCCCCCCCCCGCCCTCTCCGAAACACTTAGACCATCAAGAGCAGTACTATGATAATTAGCTGCAAAAAGAAAAGCGAATAAAGATAAAGCTGAATTTTTACAAGATGTTAGTACATAATGTGTACACTAAAATCTAGACAGTCCCGACCCCAACCCCTCTTGCTGCCCCCCCCCTCTTTCCGAAACATTGCACACTGATCAGTTCAGTATTATGATTATACGCGTACAACTTGAAAATTAATGATGTTACCGGGGTGTTCCTTTTTTCATTTCATTCCTAACAATATTAGACAGTAGACCAGTGGTGCCCAACCTAAGGCCCAGGTGCCGTTTCCGGCCCGCGAAGCTGATCCGTGTTGCCCGTTGTTTTGTGAAATGTTACTACTCAAGAAGCACGATTAATGATATTATATTAATTATAATACAGTGTTGGGGACCACTGTTATACACAAATTATGAAACATACACTTTTTATGTAGATACGCAGAAATCTCACAACAAAAACCAAAA
This sequence comes from Uloborus diversus, assembly GCF_026930045.1. Lineage (NCBI taxonomy): Eukaryota > Metazoa > Arthropoda > Arachnida > Araneae > Uloboridae > Uloborus > Uloborus diversus. The sequence continues at coordinate 77,578,699 of NC_072739.1, read as the reverse complement.
AGTAACTTCAGCAAATTAATAGCTTTTTATCATTACGTCTTGGAAAGAAATGTTTTGAACAAAACTTATAGATAATAATATGATAATAGTCATTTTCTTGAAATGGATCAACAATGTAATAAGGGGCCATCTTCTAATATTTCGTTGGTGGTTTGGTCCGAAATATTGTTACAGTGCATTCCACTACATTGTCCACACATAGACGTGCAATCGAACCTAGCTTTACGATAGATACAGTTTGTAACACATAATCTTTTCAATTGCAAGATACTAATTGGAGAAGGTCACTTGAAGCAGAGGTAATCTTCATGAACTTAGGAATCAGTCTGTTGCATGAAGTATAATGCCAACCACACTCTTCTGTTGGAAGTTTAAAACCTAACCGAGTTTGAATCTGGTGTTGACCCTCAAAACTCTGATGGAAACCTTAAAAAGATGTTGACGAGTGACGTCTGAAGTTGGTGGAAGTTTTGATAAATCAAAAGTGGACTTTAGGGACATTTTTGAGATTACTTGCTTTTTACAAACTTATATTCAAACTTAGTTAGGTTTTAAACTTCCAGCAGAAGAATGGATTTGGAAATATATTTCAAGCAACAGACTGATTCCTAAGATCATGACAATTACCTCTCTGCTCCCAGTGAAATTCTCCTACTAATATCTTGCAACTGTAAAACATTGTGTTACAAACTGTAGCTGTCGTAAAACTGGGTTCGATTGTACGTCTATGTGTGGACACTGTAGTGGAATGCATTGTAACAATATTTCAGACCAAGCCAACAAACTGTTAAATGACTCCTTACAAAAGAAAAATTGTAGTTATAATAACTTGATGCCTTTTTTTTTTTTTTTTTTTTTTGAATGCAACCTGTTTTTCAGAAAACATATGCTACATAGTCCTCGAGCTGTAACATTTCGCAAAACAACGGTTCACACTGATCAGTTTCATGGGCTGGATGTGACCCGTGGGACGTAGGTTGGGCACCACTGGTTTATAATATTGTAAGAAGTGAAATAAAAAAAGGAATACTCAGGTATCATCATTAGTTTTCGAACTGTAAGCGTATAATCATAATACTGCTATTGCAATATTCCGGACGGGGCGGGGGAGGAAGGAAGTAATAGGGGTAGGGACTTTGTTTTTTTTTTTTTTTTTTTTTTTTTTTTTGTAGTGTATACTTAGTATATCAACATCTTGAAAAAAAAATCAGCTTTCCTTTATTTAGTTGGGACATGAAAAGCGTATAATCATAGTACTGCTCTTGCAATGCTTCGGAGGGAGGGGGGGAGAAAGAGGGGTGCGGGTCAGGACTTTGTCTTATTTTAGTGTGTACTTTTTGTACTAACATCTTGAAAAACATCCGCTTTGAACAAATTAGTTGCGACACGAAAAGCGCATAGTCATATTACTGCTCTTGCAATGTTTTGGAGGGGGGTGGGGAGGAAAGCAAGAGGGGTGGGGATCGGGGCTTTGTACTTTTTTAAAGAATACATTACATACTAACATTCTACCGAAATTCAGCTTTCTCTTAATTAGTTGCGACACGAAAAGCGTACAATCATAGTACTGTTCTTGCTGTGTTTCGGAGGGGGTGGGGGGGGGGGGGAAAGAGTGGTGGGAGTCGGAACTTTGTACTTTTTTAAAGAATACATTACGTACTAACATCCTGCCAAAATTCAGCTTTCTCTTAATTAGTTGTGACACGAAAAGCGTACAATCTTAGTACTGTTCTTGCATGTTTTGGAGAGGGTGAGGGAGGGGGGGGAGAAAAAGTGGTGGGGGGTCGGGACTTTGTGTTTTTTAGTGTTTTCTTTATTTACTAACATCCTGCCAAAATTCAGTTTTCCCCTAATTAGTTGCGACACAAAAAGCGTATAATCATAGTACCTCCATTGCAATGTGTCGGAGGGGGTGGGGGGAAAGCAAGAGGGGTGGGGGGTCGGGACTTTGTGGCTTTTTAGTGTGTACTTTATGTACTAACATCCTGCCAAAATTCAGCTTTCCCCTAATTAGTTAAGATAACGAAAAGCGTATAATAATAGTACTGCTCTTGCAATGTTTCGGAGGGGGTGGTGGAGAAAGCAAGAGGGGTGGGGGTCGGGACTTTGTATTTTTTAGTGTATACTTTATGTACTAACAACCTGGAAAAATTTAGCTTTCCCTAAATTAGTTGCGACACGAAACCTTTATTGACTGGGCTATAAGAGTAATGGTGAATCCAGGAGTAGAGCCATGGGGCTGCAGCAAATGCTATGGGGCAAATTACCTGATTTCCAGACGTCCTGTAAGATTATAATCTTAAAATTTGGTTTCGGGGACTTTAATCTCTACAAATTCCGTGAAAGAGTCCCGAATTCACCCCCCTTCCCTTCATCATCATTTAAAATAATTCAAAATTTCGTTTTGAAAACTTCAGTTTCGAATAAGTTCTGTGAGATATTCTCTAAACTCCTACCCTTATCCTTGTCCTGTAGTAGCGTTTTAAAAACTTAATTTCGGAAATATTCCGGGGAAATGACCAAACCCCAACTCATCCCCTCTTCATCAAAAATAGCCAAAAAAGGGCTTTTAAGATTTTATTTTTGAAAAAATATTCCAGGGGATTGCATTCTGTCTCCCTTCTCATAATTATGGATCGTAAAAAACTTCGTTTTTTTTATTGGAATTAAATTTCAAAACAATTGCGGTTGAGGGTTTTTGAACATTTCCTCTTGTCATCAAAGATAACCTACTAGTCTGTTTTTTGGATTTTAAGTCCGAAAAATTCCTCGGATTTCAAAAATTTCCATCAATCCTATCTACCTCCACATCATTAAAACTCGTCTAAAATGTCCTGGTTAGAAACCCTGGTTAGAAACCCCGAATACAAACATTTGCAAAACGGACTAAAATTAAGTTTTTAGAACCTCAAATTATAAAAAATTCCAGGGAAATATCACTCAATGCCTTCTCTGCTCTTAACTTCATCAAAAATGGTCTACAACTGAACTCATATAGGGCATACCATTTCAATTTTCGAAAGATTAGAGAACATAACCGATCCACCTCTTCGCTCTCTTATCGTTAAAATCATCTAAAACTGTATTTTTAGGACTTTAATTTCAAGAAATTTTAAAGGCAGATTCTCCGAGCTTGAAGCGTTCATAACATTCCCCGAACATCACCAGATATCGTGTAAACTGCAGTTATAGAACGACAGTTTCGAAAATTTTTGGGGGAGGACCTTTGCGAATGTTAGACTCACGACTATAGATTGAGGTTGTTTATTCTATTTATCCGGTTATATATTTCTCACGTGTTAATAATGACCCGCCCCCCTCCAAGCAAAAAATTTGGCCTCTCTCTCTCTCTCTCTCTCTCTCTCGTTACGCTCCAAAATAAATTAGTGGCTGATAAACGACCGATTTCCCAATCTATTGACGGCTCGACTGCCTTTTTAAAAGAAAATGTGTTCATTCACTTCAATGAAAATTGGAGACACTGATTATATAAGAATTTAATGACCTCATATCCTCCGAAAACCAAATCCTGCATTCGCCACTGATAGGAAGCAAGATTTTTGAAAGTGTCGAAATGTATGTTTAACATTATAGAGACTCTTTTTGACTTATTATTTCTGCAATTATTGTAGAAATATTTAAAAAAAACTTTAAGCATAAATAAAATACCTCAAGCAAGCACCTTGAGTTATTCGGCCGTAGGCAGGTAAAGGGAAGTATCTGCAAATTTTTTATTTTTCTTTTTTCCATTTTTGTCATCTATTAAACGTTAGTTTTGTTGTACAAGCTTGCTTATTTGGTTTCCGTAGAAAAAAAAGCGCTAATAAAACGTCTAATTCAAACATTTCCCTATTGTTAGTGTTGAATCCAACATAGATTTCTTCATATATCTCGAAAACTCATATCTGCAGAAACTGCCGTCTACCTGTCCACGGCAGCATTATGAAATATATATATATATATATATATATATATATATATATATATATATATATATATATATATATATATATATATATATATATATATATATATATATATATATATATAGGAATATAGGAGACACATCGGAGGTCGTAGGTTGTTTAGTTGAAGAAAAAGGGATCACGATGGGAAAAAGGTTGGGAATCACCGTTTTAGATCGAAAAAAAACATGTGTCATAAAAATGTATCCTAAAAGGATTTATGTGTGATTAGAACCTATTTTTTTTTCCCCGTAGCTGTTAGCCTAAGATACGTGTTTTTGCTATTTGTCTTCAAATTTGTCCAATTTTTTTTTTTAATAAAATTTTGAAAGCTTGATTTTCATTTTGAGCGTATTTTTACATTTTGAAACGTATGCAGTTAAAAAATAGCATTCAAAAATATGTTTTTTTTAAACGCATTCAAACACAGTCGGATACCTTAATTTAAAATGCGGCCAGCGGGTAAAAAAGGGGGTGGGCACAACTATTATAAAGAAACGTGTTATTTTGATTGTTTACTGTATGTATTAATCACAAAACACACTTTTAAAGTCTTACGTTTCATTTGCTTAAGATTTTTTTCAAAGCCCTATGATTTAACGACCTTTCCTATTTTCTTACTTAATTCATTCATGCGTAGTAAATGCCAAAATATTTCACTGAATTTAGTTTTTTCTTAATATCTTCTTTTTTTACGGAGAAATGCGAGTTGTTGCCAAAAAAAAGAGGCAAAAAGTCGAAAGTTTTAAACGAAAGAAATAAAAAAGAGTTTTAAAACAAAATGCAGAAAAAATGTCGTTCTTGCTTGGTTTAAGGTAAAAACAAAACATAAAACAAGTGTTTTATAGTACTTCAAATTTCGCTTACGCGTCAATTCACTTTACTACAGAGCGTTCAACTGAATAATTGGAACATAAAGCGCAAAAGAGTGTAAACTTGCGATATAAAATATCACTAAAGAAGAAAATAAAATTGAACAATCAAAAAGAAATGAAAAGCATTCACTTTTATTTGCCTTTTGTTTTACTTTAAAAGAGAAAATAAAAGGTATTCACAATTAAAATATACAGTGCTGGCCAAATTATTAGACTAAGACTGTTTTAAAAGCAAATTCTTTATTGATTACTATAGTCACATTAATGAACAGTGAAATAATTATCCAATATTTAGTATGCATTCCCTTGTTCTTGATGAGCATTTTAAGTTTTTTTGGCATACTTTTCACAAGGTTTGCACCCTTTCTTAACTTTTTAAAAAAGGAGGTAAAAAATAGTTTATACTCCCTATTATATATACTCACATACGCACACTCACTAATTTACCTAAAACTAACTTTGAATATAACACAACACACTAATAAACAGAACTAGTGAACTGTTTAAGCTTATTGAAGTTATGTTCCTGGCAGGTAGATAAACAAAGAACATAAACAAAGCAGACAGTGCTACCACCTGCAAACATTAAATTATGCTAAAATAACGCAATAATCAGTATACAGTATGTACTGTACTTTAAAAGTGAAATAAATAGTATTTTAGTACAAATAGTGTACAAAAAACAAAACAAAAAAAAACTCTTTAGTCTAATCATTTGGCCAGCAATGTAACTCTGTTACATTTCCTTTGGTTCTGAATTTTAATTGAAATCATAGGTTGACTGTTGTAACAGCTGCATGCATAATATTCCAATATGTGTGCATCTATATTCGGTTATATTGCTATTTTACTGTCCTGTTTGTCAAACATGTAATGCTTCTCCATATTTCGCAACAGGCATATTCAAAAATCCTAATCAATCATCATTTAGTATTAGATACTCTTTTGCAACTTTAGGGGATTTACCTAATCCTGCAACGAGCTTAGGCCTCAGTGAAAGTAAGATAAATCAAGGGGGGGGGGAGCAAAGAGTACAAATCTCGAAATGGCTTTATGATGCATGTTACAATTGCGAAATATTAGTAAGCTCAACAAGTTTTAAAACAGAGAGGTAAAAAACAAGGGTACTTACAAAAAGTGAGCATTTTTCACCTCCTTGTATCACAAAAAACATACTCAGGCATGTAAAATAACTGAGGCGATTGGTAACAAAACCAACGCAATCCATACATTTTCAAGAGGATTTTTTTTTCTTAATTTGATGCTTTTTGGTGACTATAATAAAAAGATGTAAGTATTATGTGCACAGCTAATGTAATTTTTTGATAAAATACAAAGATAAAGGTTTGTCCTTACATTTTAGAACTGTATTTGTTTTGTGCAAAATAAAATAATTTACATACTTTTTTTTAGATAAAATATGTAATTTACTTAAAAAATTTCCAGAGCAAAATATTATATTGTGTTTTTTTTTTTTTTTTTTGTTCTGTATTTTCCATTTTTCCACGCTACTTTCTTGTATAATATTAGACATTTTTTCAGATGCTTAAAACCAGACGCTTTCCCCGAAGGAAACATCATTCTTTTTTCATTTGCATCTTTATTTAATTATTCATCCTACAGTGAAACTTTGCATGCAACTATTCCTTGCTATTAATATCCCTAATGCGAAATTTTTACAGTAAGCTTTAATTTTTTACAACTAACAGCAATAAACTTACTAGCAGAATAATTATGTATAGTGCTTTGCTATGAAGGAACAAGAAAATATTTATATGTGGGAGACTAAGACCAGATGTGGAGTTATTACAGTAATGGATGCGCCAAATCTTTCTCTGCGGCGCTTTTCTCACTAGTTCCCTTTCATATTTTCCGCATTACATTTCAGAGTTTGCATGCTACCACTAATATTAGCGTAGGAAAATGAATTATTATGGAAATGAATTAAATTTTGCTATTAGGAAGTTTCTCCATTTTCTGCACCTGGGTTGTTAAAAGTAAATAACATTTCCATTAAGAAAACCGTTATTGACAAAACATGTATGTATAAAAAGCGTAAAATTGAATTTAACCGAATCGCATGTTGAGTGTAATATCATGTAATTTTCATTTCTGTTTTATTATTAATATATGTACTGTTTACGAAACTATGAGCAATAACATTGAATTCTCAGTCTTTTTCGAAAGTGCTGGTTGTTTATCAAGCTTTTTACTGATAAAGAAAATTTTGTTAAAAAGAACTACTTGTGATATAAACATGATAATTTCTTAACTTTTATCCTCCTCTCAAAAAATTTTTTCACAACGTTAACACACTTCTACTTGTTCACCCTTTCAAACTTTGAGATTGAGACAATATTCGACTTTACGCCAGGTAATACGCAGCGAGAATTTATATTCAATGTGGTAAGAGTTTGATCATAAGTCCTAAAATGAATAAATGAATATAAATTGCTACAATATGATTGGTAACATGTGTCAAAACTAAAGATTGTGGTGGTTAAGTCCTCCCCCTCAAAAGAAAAAAAACCCACCGCTTTGCAATACCCTTGGGATTTTTTTATTTTAAATATTTATATATATATTTGATAGACACCATTCAGTTTTCGATGCTAGTGCTAACTACATGCCTTCAGCTATTATGGTGCCAAGGAGGCAAACTTGACGAGATAAATATAAAATTGAAATAAAAAGCAGGTAAGAATCTCAAGTACTTGCAGTACCCCCCCCCCCCCTCCGGGGACTGGTAGCTTACCGATAAATACCCAAGATTTGCTTTCAATTTACGAGTTGATTCCGCACCATGCTGCGGACTCTCGCTGTCCGATATATATTTATTTTTATTTACTAGTTTCTTGGCACTCTCAGTTTCAATTAGATGACTTCTGTCTTCTTCTTGGTTATTCGTTATTCGAGACTGATGAGTCCATAACAAGGACGAAACTGCAGCCTCTGATGTGACTATTATAAAACTTTCGTACGAGTCACATTTTAGTTTTTTTGCAATTAGGATAGAAAAAAACATACAATACATATATGATTTAAAATATAGTATACCCAGAGAAATATACAAGATGAGGGTCATTGGGCTTATAACCCCCCCCCCCCTCACCTCATAAACCACTGACAGTATATATATATTATCCGTCTCCACTGTGTTCAAACACTTTCTGATGTAAACGATTTCAAAAATCTTCTGAATTCATTAATTTTTTTTAAAGTAAATTCTTGAAATACACTGGTTATCATTGATTAAGGAAAAATTACAAAAATAGAGATAACTCTCTCAAAAATAAGCCAAACTGTGTAAAATGTGAATATGATGCTGAGTAAGAATTTCTCACTAAAAAAGCAATATGTAAATTAGTGGCGCAGAAATCGAAGTGCGTCATATGTGAGGAGCATAAAAAATCCATGTTGGAGATCAAGCCTAAAAACTGCGCTGCCCCTAACTGCGCTGTGATGCTGCAATAACAAATCCGAGATAGTCATTTTGTAACCATGACTTCCAGGCATCATTTGACTGCAGAACTACGATGGAGAGCCATTGGGAGACTAGAAGCAGGGCAAAGTAAAACAGAAGTAGCCAGATGGCTAAATTTGAGTCCTTTTGTGGTTCCTAGACTTTGTAGTCAATTTCAAACGACAGATTCGGCGTCCAGTTTGTTCAGTCAAGGACGGCCAACAGCTAAGACGAGAGCCGATGACCGATTTTTGAGGTTATGTGCACGCAGGAATAGAGCCGCTACTCCGACTCATCTCAGATCCTTCTTTGCTGCAGTCACCGGAAGGTTGGTGTTAACGTCAATTGTAAGTAGAAAGCTTCACGAAGTTAGTCTGTATGCGAGGCGACTAGCCATTTGTGTGCCACTCACACCTTGCCTTAGACGGGACAGTTTACAGTGGGCACGACAACAAAACCCTTGGACGCCTGATCAATGGAGGGCTTTTCTGTTCACGGATGAGTCTAGATTTAGTATAGAAAGCAATAGTTGGCGTTATTTGATATGGAGATAACCTGGAACCCGCTATCATCCCACAAGCATTCTCGAAAGAGATGCCACTCCAAACACAGACACTGCCTCTTTAAAAAAGAGGCAGTGTCTGTGTTTGGAGTGGCATCTCTTTAGGTGGACACACAAACCTCCATGTTTTTCAAGGGGAACCGTGAACGCTCAGGTTTATAGAGAAGTCATTCTTGGTGCGTATGTGCGCCCATATGCCGGGGCAATATGTGATGACTTTCTGTCACAGGACGATATCGCAAGATCACACAGAGCTCGCATCGTAGATGATTATCTTCAACAAGCTACAATTCTCCGCATGGAGGGGCCAGCTCGATCCCCGGATTTGAATCCTATCGAGAACGTTTGGGATGCTTTAGGGAGACGTCTAACTGCTCTCAACCAGCCCCCTCAGACCCTTGCTGTGCTTGATACTGCATTACAAGAACAATGGATTCCGCTTCATGTGGAACTAATGGTGTAAACATAATTTACAGCATCACGCATCGCTGTATGTGCTGTATTGCTTCTAGTGGGGAACATATTCCGTATTTAAGTTACTTTTCTTATAGCAAACTGACACTTTCGATTTGTTCATTTTAAGGACGTGTTTATTTCTGTACTGCCATAATTGTCTGTTATTTTCTTTTATGTTATTTTATATCTTACTATGTGTTATATATTGTGTGTAAGTTTCATAAAATTTCGCACGTAACTTTTTGAGTAATCGTCATTTTTGTGATTTTTTTGTTAACTTTTGATAACCAGTGTATTATTATTTATCTTTGTTTATGGAATTAAATAAAAAAAATATGCTCTACTAAGTCTCATTCCAGCCCGATTTGGCACTTTTTATTAACATTCAAGCAATTTCAGAAACGTTTCACACTCAAAACAGTATGTCCGTTCTAGGCAGGGGGTCTTCATCATGACACCCTTCCCCTAAAATGGTAGCATGTACAGTCCAGTCATGATAACTCGAAGCCCTGTAACTCGAATATTTATATATATATCGAAGTTTTTATTGGGTCCCAAACTTTTGAGAAGGTTGTGAGAACTTCCTATAACTCGAACTAACAGTATCTTGAAGGGTATAAAAGGTCCCTTGGGACTTCGAGCTATCAAGAGTTGATTTTATCTTATGGTGGTTTAAAAAAATATAGATTTTTTTATTTCAGAATCGCGTTACCTCTCAAAAGTTGTAGTTTAGTATCCTCGAAAGGAGAAAAATACTAAAAAAAAACAGTTGACATTTGCAGTTTGCGCATGAGGCTGAGTTTGAAAAAATATGTTAAAAATTGAAATTTTCAGAAAACAATAAAATTAGTTTTTTTGCATTTTTTCATAACGCAACAGTCATAAATTGTCAGTATATAGCGTAGTTTGAACCTAAAACATATTTTATGGCTATTACATAAGATTTTTAGTTCACGCATGCGCCTGAGACAGGATAGGAGATTTTAGCCCAATTTAAGGCGTATGCGCAAACAAAAGATCTTATGTAAAAACTATAAAATATTTATTACGTTGTAAACTGGCAATTTATGGCTGTTGTATTAAAAAATATAAAACAATTTCTTTTATTATTTTTAGAAAAATTCAATTTTTAAAAAAATATTTTTTCAAACTTTCAACCTTATTCGCGAACTGAAGGTGTCAACTTAGATTTTTTTTTTCTAACTTTGAGAGGTAACGCGATTCCAAAATAAGGAAATCGATTTTTTCGATCCACCCTACTGTATTCTCCTCTGTGTATACCTAACTTAAAATACTGAACAATAAAAAATAGGTACTACAAAACAAAGAGAAAATAGTTACTTAAGCTTTCAAAACCTTAATAACCTCTTCGAAAGAGAAATTCAATTTAGCTAAAAATAAACCTTCAATAACTCCTGTTTGCAACTTACAGCAACCTACAGAGACGAAATCAGTATTCATTCATTTCGTTCACAGGATATTGTGAAACAAACAAAGACACTTCGAACGTTGTCTTGCTGTTTTATTAAAGCCATTTGCCATAGAACAGTCACTAAATGATTTCTGAGGTAAGCTTCCAGTGGTTCAATTTCCGGAGATTCCTAAGCCGCCCACAGAGTTACACTGCTAGAATAACTATGGGGGAGAATGATATTTTAACATCCCGCTGTTACTAATAAGATCTTGCCCAATATTAAAGAAATTATTCATAGGAATAAATCCAAGATAACTTGTTCAACATTTGATCCTTCTTTTGATCGTCTTACAACGTAAATGCCGTGGTATTTTTAAAAGAGAAATTTTTAATTTTGCAGATAATTTCCAATTTAACAATTAAATATGTCGACTAACGTGAGGTTTTTATCACTAAATCAAAGAGATTGCTAAATAATGATTGTTAATCTAAAAAGACAAAAATATTTTGTTCTAGTGCAATTTTAAAAAAACTCATCTGAAAGAGTACTAATGTTTTAAAAAAAGGACGAGATATATTTATTTATAATTAATACATTTTCTGACAACTTTTCATGTTGAAATACAAACTGACCGGATTTCTAAAAATTAATCTTTTGTGGCGCGAATGTGAAATGAAGTTTATTTAACAGAAATTGTGTGCTCATAAATAATTAAAATTGCCAAAAGTGTAATTATGTAACTATCAAATAAAAGTAATTAACAATTTTTATATTATATAATGAATTCTGATAAAAAATAAGATGACCCTGTGCAATTTTTAGATTTTTTTCCAATTTGTTCTCATGTTCATTGGTCCGATTAAGCGATTGTTTTGTCCCAATAAAATAATAATATTAGGGTTTTGTAATGGGATTTGTTTTGATTCTTCAAGATTTGGTCCTACTAGGGGGCTTGTCCGATTAACCGGTGGTCCAATTAAGCGAATTCCACTGTACTGATCAATAAAAACTAATAATTATCTGTAGGATACATGATTTTTTCATCGACCTTAACTTTACTCAAGAGTGATTTATAATCACTGAAAGTCGTTTTCCCTCGTACATTTTGAACAAAGTCATTTGAATTATCACTATTGCAAGCAACACATATGAATTTTTAATTTTTATTTATCAATACATAATTCATACACGTTCCTCTTGATTTCTCGTAGAATAGCATTTCTCTGATTTTGAAGCTAGTAAACCTATTGAAAATAATCAACCTTTTGTTACAACAATGTTGTCTATTAACGAGCTACAACAGAATTTACACTGCTCTTGATCTATATTGCGTGCTTATGGATCTGAATCAGTAATTTGAGTCCGTTTAATTTCGTATCTTATGTTACAGTTAATATTTTATAAAACTTTGCTGTAGTCAATTAAACACTTGTCAAAATTTTATCTCTTTCACGTGTTTAAATTTCAAAACAGCATACGACGTTTCTCTTCAATATAATATTTATCTGCTGATAATGAATATGTTACACAGAAGCATATGCCTCTATTTTCTAATTGTACTGTGTTAGAAATAAGTTTGTTGTTAGTCTACTATACAATCGTCTAAATATGTAATCAAACTCACGGCATTTTAATTATAGTATTAATCGTATCGAGATGTATTTGTAATTTTTAATAATAATGCAGAAAATTAACTAAGATTTTAAGTTGCTGAATTATATACATTTAAAGAGGACCATACATAGAGATAACTTAAAGTTAAATGCCTTTGTTAACTGACGAGCACAATGGTTTAATATCATTTCTTTCAACAATTTTACTAGAACGAAAAAAAATAACACACGTGTACATCGTACATTATTGTCATGATAATAATCCCTGGTGAACTGTTTCATGTCTTGTCCATTGTTAGAAGCAAAAGCAAGAAAGTGCAAACAATTACAAAAGGGGGGAAATGATCAATACTACAAAAACCAACTGTAAGCTATATTTATACTAAGAAAGAATACAGCTATGAGTCAACAATGAATAATACATAGTACAAGTTTTTACAAATTTATGTTAGGAATTCCTGCAATTTTCACGTATATTTTGTACTATATGTTTTCTTTCCATTTCGGGGAACAATTTTTATTTATCATTGAAACGCTAATAACATTTTTGCACAACTGATAATAAAGAAAAACAAACAAAAATAATATTAATTAATACGTACTAGTTGTAAACGAAAATTTCTTTCTGACTAGTAAGTCGACCGTCAAGGTATGACGGGTGAAAATTGCTTCTCTTTTTCAACATTTTAACGAAGCAATTGCATGTTTCGCAATATTTTGATGGTTGAAATTTCAACCCTAATTCCAGTGGTTTAACCCTTAACTCCAGTATATAGCGTTCATAGTTGACCGTTTTTTCGTTTCTTCATTCTCCTGAAATGACAGTCTTACCAGTAAAGCAGTTAAGATACCGGATCGAGTTCAGCCTTGTCTCAATAAAGCCTTTCCCTGCATGTTAAACATTACCAAAACAAATTATCAAATTATCATGCCGTGGAGCGAGTTTCATTGTTGAAACACGCAGGTTACTCGATCATCGGCTATCATTTATGTGAGGATAAGGACTATTCCCATGAAAATTTGCTGGTAAATCATGATCTATTTGGGATTTTCATCTTCTTGTATTGTCAAGCGTTTAAAACTAGGATGAAACATATCAGATATGTGAGTAAAAATTTGACATACTATATGTAGTGGCGAAGCCTTCATTTCACTGGTACTAAAAGGTTTACAGTAAAACGTTTTGTTCGAATTTGGAAACTTTATCAAAAGCAATTATGAGAAACGGAAGATTGATCAATAGGCACACAAAAATAACTTGCATTTCACATTATTTGTCTGTGTTCAAGTTTTAGTTTAAGTATATATATAATTATTTACTTAGAATTAGTTTTTTAAAAATATTTTTTGCTGGTTTTTTTTTCTTTTGTGTATTACTTTTATTCTTCATTTTCTTTACTTCTTCCGAAATTCTCAATTTTAAGAGAAAATATACGAAACGCACGGGAATTATTATTAAATTACTGTTTTTTACATTATCATTTCACTTCAAAGAATTGTTTGACAGTACTTTTTCCACTTTACTCTATTTTGTTACAGCATCTTTAGTTTTAAAAATATCTGATTAGTATTTTAAGCTATAATTTTTAAAAACAAAACTTTCTATTTGAATTTTTTCTGATGAAATACCACAAAAAGCACATGCATCTTTTAAAATCTTTTAATCTCAAAAGTTGTGAAATTAATGAAGAAATGCCTTTTTGCGCACAACAAATAAACTGAGTCGTTTTTTAAACCTTTCAATTCAGTATCAAGCTTATGTAGCAGTTTTAGCAACAGGAATAGTATAAACAAACTATCTACATGCAGTATTTAGTATAATGGCATGTTTAGTTCCTTTAACAAAGAAACTTACGATTAATATTTTAATATATTGTATATTAAAAAAATAAACCCTCAATGAATAAAAAGTAATGTATCATTTTAATAAAAATTAATAACATTCTTTTACAAAAATTCTAGCAGAATGTTAAACAATGAAAAGTAATAACTTTTCTCTTTTCAAGGAATGAATACCATGCTTTTGTCAAACGTATTAAATATTCGTTCTTTACTATTTCTGGATCTAGAGTATTTCTTTTCATTGTATCCATTAAATTAAAAATTCGAGCCATACTATTATTCTCCTCACAATGGCTGCGACAACCGTCATGGTACGTTGGGAAATTAGCAAAACAAACAAGAAGGATATACGGTTGCGCTCATTTTGCTGAATTGTTGTAGGAAAATCATTTGATATATTTTTAGAGGAAAAGCTTCCCTTCGTACCTAATTGGAAATCCAACTTGCTGAGTTGAATTCGGAAAAGAGTGAGGTTAAATATTTAAATACGCTCGGGAGGAAATGCTTCATTCATTATGTGCATCATTTTGTTGATGCTGTTGTATATTAAAGACATATTCACTGCAGATATTTCTAGAAGTCACAGTTACATACGTGACTATCTCTTACAACTCAAGCAAATCTTGTGTCGATTTTATTAAATAAAAATAATTAAATGACAGCTAACAGTCTATACCTATAGCAATATCGTTAATTGTGAAATGTAAATTATTCTCACTATTTATCCAACAGTCCCTAAGACTAACCAGTTTGTTAAGCATATCTGAAACAAGTAAATATCTTATAATGCAACCATGATAATTCCTGTAAACTTTTAAACGTCAGTTAAAATGTACTTCCGAATAATACCAAACTTACTTTGGTTGTATCCTTAGAACAGGAATTAGTAAATGAAAAAAAAAATCGGAAAAAGGTGCGTTTTGATCAAATACATAGAGACGCAAAACTTTAAACGGCAATTGATCCTTTTGAACGCAGCTGCAGATACGACTTTTGCTCTTATCACGATAGAATTAGTAATTCAGTAGTTGGTATATTGTATTGTTTAACAATAAATATTGGTCAATATTTAATGTTATCTACTTTCTGGCATTTCATTTCGTGTTTATGAAGACTTGTTTTCGAGCTAAAATGTTCATTATGCCACTCAAAAACTGTATTTGTAATTTTAATGTCACAAAAATATTGCTGAATGTAGTGAAAATAAATTTATAATTAATAAGAGTTTGCGTAGATTTTACGAAATTTTACCGATTTGATTTTCTTTTAAAACAATATTAAAATATCTTCTAACATATTCATTTAATAATGTCAATAAAATTGTATGTACCTTTTAAAGCTCGGTCCAGATTGACTACAAATGTACAAGGCACAAGCAATACGTAACAGGTTCAACCATTGAAGAATGTAATGAATATCGATATCATCGATTTTCCCTTCCTTCCCCCTCCGAATCTTATTAGTAAACGCATGTCCCCCTGGATCAACTCGTCAGCTTTGATGGGGCGTATGATATAATCTCATTTACACGTCGACCACCGTCTGAGTGGACCGTCCCCCCTTCAGAACTCACCCAACAGAATCGTTATCCAACTCTCTGGGGATAACGACGATGTTTTAAGCAAAATGACTATTGTAATTACTTCTAGATTAACGAATGGCACTATAAAAAAAACAATAAAAGCAGAAAGCACAAGTTAAAGCAGTAAAAGTTGTATAACTTTTGAACTCTTGTATATGACCTTTAAAGTTTTTAAAAGAAATTCAACTTTCTCTTACGATATTCATGGGTGGTTTAACCTTAGAGCAGGAATTAAAATGGAGGGAGCAACTCCAATCATTGGCTTAGCAAAAGCTGACTCTAAGACTCCAAGTCACGTGACTCAACAACGACGAATGATTGGCACGTTTTGCGTGAAACAAGCGAAATACACATGATTTCTTTCCCCCCCCCCCCAATGCTTTGCTTTAAAAACTATCACGTAACTTGTGGACTTGGTTTCATCAGGGTTGGCAAAAACCCGGGTTTTTTTTTAAAGCCCATAGACCCAGGGTTTTTTGGGTTTTTTAAATAAAACCCAAAAAATGCCCAACTAAAGCTGTGAAGAAGCTAAAAGAAATTTGGTTTGGGGGGGACAAAAATTGTCTTGGGGTAAAAAAAAAAAGCTGGAAAATTCAGCGTCTTCTGAAGAAAAGTAAAAAAGACGACGAAACCCAAGAATGGTGAAGTTTCAGATTTTTTAGTTTCCATGATTACCAACAGTTAGGGCAAAATTACTTCTCGAGTGATAAAATCAAGAGTTCGTTTGTTCGTTTTTAATTACTACAATTTTTTTTTTTTTTGCATTTTACTTTATTGTATTTCAATTTGTCATGCAAAACTATTGTAGAACCTCAAGTAGTTTAAATCCCTTTTTACTGAATTCCAGCTTAATCAAGACATTTCTTTGAATTTTATGTTGCCTGTTTTTCTATTTCTGTGTACAGAGTAAGAAATATTAAACTTTTTCGTAAGATAATGAAAATACTCTACATCCTATTCTGTTTTCTCTCCGACCGATTGTAAAACCTGTCAATTTCTAAAAAATATACCTTGTTTATTTGAGATTTGTGACGTGTTGGTTTGCAGAAAATAATTCACATGAAAAATTTTTAGCTAGAGTAATTTCCTCTGTACAATCTACAAATATTGAGAAAATCAGACGTGACATGACTTAGTCAAGATAATTTGAGTTATTTTTTGACCAGTTAAAAAAAAAGTTAAATATATGCATTTAAAATCTTTGAAGTATTTTTTAATGCCGTTAAGAGTTGAGAGAAATGCTATTTAAGTTCAAAAATCCATTTTTATGTCGATTGTATGTGGTAAGAACAAATAAAAAAGAAGTTTAAATTGTAAAAGTATTTAAATTAATTAATTTTTTAAAAAACTTCTCAGAAAAGTTTAAAAAATCCAAAAGTGGCAAAAAAATGGGTTTTTTAAAATGGGTTTTTTCAAAAAAAAACCATTGGGTTCAACTCAATTGGGTCCAATTTGGCCAACCCTGGGTTTCATAAATGGAAGTATTCACTCCCTCCAGTTATCTATTCTCACTGGGCTTAACCTGTAAATCAGGAGTATGACTTAGATTGGTTTTTACGGGTTAAGCTGTAACATATTTGACAACATTTTGCTAATTAGGCTTGCTAAATAGTATTTTAATTTATTTAACTTTGAGTTAACTATTTTGGGGGACTTTCTGAAATAAGAAGAATGAGCGATCCTATAGACTACAAATTAATTTTGTTTTCTTAATTATTATTTAAAGAAAATGATTAAATGCAATTTGCATTTATGTCGAATTGGGTATTCACTTAGGCTTATTCATTCACTGGTCAGTTTCTACCCTAATTATAAAACAGTAAATTTTGATTTCTAGACATTTGCATTAAACAGTGTCTCATCGAAGCTTCTGTCTAATATTTCTACAACTTATCTATTCACTATCTTCTAGTTTCATAATTGACAGCGGAAAAAAGGCGGACGAGATTTTGATCAATTCATCATCCTCTGGTGCTTGGGGATTTACATGACAGCTCTCCATCCTCCTTTCGAAGAGGATGGCTTTGTTCCCTCTCCGCCCCCCGTGGAACCGCTAAAATTATAACTTCCTTCCAATTTCCGTGCATCACTCCCATGAAAAAGTTGGAAACTTTGCAAGTTATAAGATTTTTTTCCATGCTTTGTTCCGTAGACTATTTATGTACTTGATGTATATTCTTAATTTTATTACTTACACATTATGTTGGACTATATTATGGGATACACATATTTCAATGTAATGGGTTTATCGCCATTGAAACTATGAGTATCCCAGTTAGAAAAATTCTGTAACTATTACAACCTTAGCAATTGCGCTATTTTTGGTCAAAGTTACCTATAGAAACTATTCAGTTGGGGATATAACATTTTTTTTTTTTTTTGTATTTTTCCTTTTTTTGCTCGTTTACGTTTAGATGAGAAAAAACTAGTAAACAAGATTAAATAATGTTACTAAATAAAAAAAGGGAAATACTTAAATTAAGCCATTGAAATGTGAATTAATCCTCCAGAAGAATAAAACAAGATGTTAAGGAAATTGAAAAGTGCTATTAAAATGACGAAAAAATCCGCCAACGACATTTAAGTGTCAAAAAAGCATTAAATCTTCAAAATAAATGCCACGGAAAGTAGTAAAGGAAAACAACTTTTTGTTTTCAAATCATAAAGTTGTAAATGGTATAATCATAATTGGTATAATCATGTATCAATCATAAGTGGTATATATGCAAGTGGTATAATCATAATGTCCATACCAACGTGCTAAAAATTTACTGGTTAATTGCAAACATTTACCAGTAGAGTTATCACCAACTACTGAGCCATTCCACGGAAAAATGAAAATTTTTTCGAGTACGTGTTAGCCTATATCTGTCATTTAAAGTAATAATTTGAAAGGATAGCGACAAAAAGTGTACTTAAAAATACACATGATTTCGTGGCAAAAACTTTTGAACATCCACGACTGTAAAGAAAATCAAATTATGCAAGCTTTAAATTTATATATAATTTTCAATTCATATTTCAAAGAAACATTAAAACATACATTTGAAAGAAATTACTTTGAAACTTAAAATTATTTTCCTGTAATGTAAGTTTAAGTTTTTTCTGGACACTATAGTAAATTAAGTGCATGAAGTTAAAAACGATAAAGATATTTCTTTGAAAAAAATCTTCAAACGTTAATTCTGTAAACTTATATTAAAAATTTGCCTCTTAAAAGGGTAAAAACCAAGTCTAAATATTTGAGCGTAAACCATGAAAAAGAAAACTTCTTATGTCTTATTAAAAGTTGGTTTTGTTCTTCTATTTACTGTAAATGGAACGATTGTTTAAATAAATGCATTTTTAAATGAGAATTATGAACAATTTTTTGTTTCTGTTTTAGGACTGCATTATTTCCTAAACGAAAGTGTAGAGGGGGAAAAAAGAAAGTTGTGGCTTTTTATAGTTTTTAATTCAATGCGTTTTCAGTATAAGCTTCGTTTGAAAAGGAAAAAGTGAAACTTTACTTAAATTTGTATTGAAAATAACAAATTGAAAAATGTATTCTACTTAATTTAAATAGGGAAGAAAATTATTGCATTAGTTGTTTTTTAAAAAAAGTATATTTTATAAGAGTATAAAAAAGTAATTTGCACTAAATGTCCACGGTTTTCAAATTTAACCATATTAATATTTTTAGTCAGCCATTCTAAAAATAAAAGCAACTCCTGAAATTGTTTTAACGCAATAAACAATTTCAGACAAAAATGCAGAACAAAAAATCTCTCCAGAAACTTCTAACCAAATATTTCCAATTGCTTACAACGAAGTCTAGAAGCCGTTACGCATTTTCAAAGGAAGACTGTTCCGAAAATAACTACCTATATTCCATCAAAAGGGATTCATAAATGAATAAAACCCCCAATTAAACCATATTTTATTTCTAACTTCTAAGAAGAACAATTATCATAAACAACCTCATATATTTACCTAAATACTTTGTACAGGCAAAAATGCAATTAAAAGGCAGAATTTATCATTTTTATCTCCCGTTTAAATAAACTTTTTCTAGAAAGTTGAAAGAATGTTTTCTGCGCACATTTATCGAATGTGGTCTTAGCGTAATTTATAAACATTTATTTTTATTTTTTTTTTTTGAATATTTTATACATATTACTTAAAGTAAGGCAAACGCACTAGTAGTGGTCAGTGCTTAGTAGTTCTTCAGTAGTGGCACTTCAAGGTTTATATTTGAAACAACAGAATTCCAGATTTCCCGATGGATTCAAACGTGCAGGAGGTAATATCTCCTGCACGTTTGACACCCACACTTTTTAATCCATTGATAGGCCAAGAATCCTAGTTTTTTTTCAAATATAAACCTTGAGAGCGCCACTACTGAAGCACTAGTCCTTACTGGTATGTTTACCTTAATGTTCATTATTCTATCATACCGGAAAATTAAGAAAAAAATTTTTCTCTTTCATTAGCTTTAAACTAAATATTTTGTACTAAAAATCTATTTTTTCCTCTAAAACAGTTTCGTCTCATTCATATCCATCAATCTAAAAGATTTTAGAAGCTTAAACACATGAAAAAAAAAACTACTTCGGTGTGAAAAAATATATTAAAAGAATTGTTTAAAAGTTTTCGCCGTGAAGTGAAAGTCATGCATTAGTGAAATATCATCACTTTAACCATAAAGCAGCTTTAAAGCCTGGAGAAGCCCGGAGCATATTTGAAATTCCTTAAGTAGGAATTTAATCAATCAAACGAAAGAGGAGAAGATCAATTTCCAAGAGTACTTAGGAGATGAGCTCACAAGGATTAAATTGATTCTAGTCATGATTGACCTTAAATCTAGGTAAACGTATAAATGCTATGAAAAAAAAATTTTTAATTTTTCCTTTAAAACTTTTTTCAATAGGGCTGAATAGGTTTGATATCAGAATGTGAAAGAAACTTGTGTGTAAAGGTTTTTTTCCCCGTTTTCATTTTTTTTACTCGGTTAGGTCAATACCATGTATCACACATATTTTGCGATATATTTCTTGGTACTCCCCAATCCCTCCTTCTTCCCTTAGTCAGCTAACAGTGGAAATGTTGAGCGCACAATTCAACCAAATAAAATAGCTTAATCTTGTGATATTTATATAAAAACATGGTTTACTTATAGTGTTGATGAACGTATAAGTGCTATGTAGAAAACCTTTTATTTTTTTATTTAAAACTCTCTCCAAAAGGAGTGAATTTGTTTGATATGAAAATGTGAAGGAAGCCTTAATAGATTTTTTGTCTTTTATTCCCACAGTCAGGCCAATAACATATATCAAACATGTTTTGCAATATATTTCTTGATATTTCAATGAACTACCCCATCCTTTCTTCCCTTAGTTAGCTAAGAAAAGAAATGATTGAGACACGAATCAACCACATAAGTTAGTTGACTCTTGTGTTCTGTAATTATAGAAAAGGATTATCAAAAGTATTGGTGAGCGTATATGTGCAAAAAAAAAATATTTATTTTTTCCGTTTGAAATGGGTTTAAATAGGACTGAATAGGTTTGATGTGAGAATGGGAAGGAGATTTGTGAGTTTTTTTTTTCTTTTTTTCCCCAGTTAGGTCGGTCAATAACATATCAAACATGGTTAGAAATATATTTCTTGATTTATTTTTTACTTACCCTTCCCTTCTTGTTCCCTTAGTCAGCAAACAAAGGAAATGTTGGGCGCACAAATCAAACACATAAGTCAATTTACTCTTGTGTTCTGTAGTTATAAAAATGGTTTACCTTTGAAAGTATACGCGCTGTAGTTTTTTTTTCATTTAAAACCCTTTTCAATAAGACTAAATAGGTTTGATATGAGAACGTGAAGCAGACTTAAATATGAATTTTTCTTTTTGTTCATCCAGTTAAGTCAATAACATACATCTAACATATTTAAAACAAAAAGAAATCTTGATATTTTAATAAACGCCCTCATTCACCCTTCTTTTCTTAGTCAGCTGACAATGGAAATGTTGGGCACACAGTTCAACCCATTAAGTCAATTTACACTTGTTACCTGTAGTTATGAACATGGTTTACATTAATAATTAGTGAACGCATAAGTGCAAAAAAAAATTCATTTTTCCTTTTAAAATGGTTTTCAATTGGACGAAATACGTTTGATATAAAAACAGGGCCCGATTTAGATAGCGAAGGTACTAGGTTATTGCCATTTGCTAAAATAGTTTTGGCCATTTGGGGGCTCCCAGCTACCAGGGGCTCTAGGTCGAGGCCTAGTTAGCCTATTCAGTATTCAGGTCCTGTACAAAAATGTTAAAGAGGCTGTAAGGGCTTTTTTTCAGTTAATTTACTCTAGTGATTCTAATTTGTAATTTCTGTGGTTCGAAGAACAATTGCCTTTAAATTTTGATGACGTTATATATGCAGTGAACAAGTATTTTAATATTTTCCATTAAGACAAGAGTTTAATGAGTTTATCTGTAGTGGGACGCATTTATGTTATTTCTACAGTTTACGGCTTTCAGTTTAATCTATATTTGTATATTGTAAAATAGTTATATGCATGAAGTTTCCCATTTCAGCAAAGCTTTACTTTTTAAGTGCCGCAAAACAATACAAATAATTGATTAGTGTAGTTGTTGAGCCTAATACAATAAAACTGATTCTATTCACAATTGAATTTAAATCATTATAAATGTTTTCATTTACAATTCCTAGTATACATTGAGAATATGTTTAAAACACTTAATTCTAAAAAAAAACAAAATTTTCAGCTGTCTGAATGTGAACTAATATGTGTTTCGAGTGTGCTCCGCTAAAAGAAACTGCACTGAAAGTGTTCTGAATCCGTACTGATATAGTAATGCACCCCCCTCAGAGTATTAATAAATTTAAACTTGGGCACACATTTAAACAAAGATTAGAGACATATTTGAGAATATGTTGAGATAGCTGGGAAGGCTTGTGAAATCATCGCTTTCTTTCCTAAAAATCCAATTAAATTTTTTTTAACCACCAGTCAATAGAAGCCCCCAATATTATACTAGCAGAAACTGAGTTCCAATTAATCGCAGAACAATAGGGGCTCATACGCTTCAGTAAAAGTTTGTCTTTCCTGGCCCAAGACTGTTGATTGCCCGGCAGTTGGCAGCTGCAACAGATGATTGCTCTAAAACTAAAAAAAAACACTAAAAAACAACGGATTAAAAAAAAAGATGAGAGTTTCACAAATGTTCCAAAAAGTATTATAAATGAAATTTGCAATGTGTGAGCGTTTAAGCAAACAACTATTAACGTTTTCTTTTAGTAAAAAAGTTTTGATTGCTTTTATTTTAAATTTTTCATAACTATTATAAGAAAGAGTGTGTTGCCTATGGTAGTACGTTCGAAGAAGGTTTACAACAAATTCATATCATTTTTAACAGGACTCTTTTTACTAGACCAATACTAGACAACTACTTATCACATTGCAACTAAATTGATCTCAGCTAGGACTGATATAGAACTTTGTTAAAGTATGAATGAAATAAAAAAGAAACTATCTTCTTAAAAAGTAAAATGCGAAAAGTTTTCTATAAAGACAGTTTTCTGAGTAGCAAATAAGTTTAACGAATTTTAACAGCTTCAATTAAAAAGACGCATCATGAACATAATTTAGATGGATTAGCTAAATTTTGACATTATCGGCAACCTAATATACAAAAGTTTTGTTATGTGAAAGTCAGAAGAAGATAATCTTAGGCCAATGAACTTCCAAAGGTGTGTCTCGTGTACTTTATTTATGATAGTTTTCAGCATAAATGGCATATTATATTGTGATTTATAACAACTGTTTTTCTGGTTGGGTGAGTTATAAAATAATTTTATAATAATTTTATATTTTTTTTACAGAAATTGGCAAAAATAAATTCGTAACAATGAAAAGGTTCAGCCGCAAGCTTTATTCACCTTCTGTGAAGAATATACTTTCAAGAGCTGAAAAATTCACACAATGAAGCCCGTCCCAGAAGACATTTCTCTTGGTCCTGATGGATAAGGATCCCAGTCTTTTGAGCGTCAGAATATCGAATTTATCTTGACACACATTGTATGTCTCGGCGCTTAAAATACATCACAAAGAAAATATAATGGAAAGGATGAATTGCGCAACAAAAAATTACCAGTGGTAGAAGAAGAAAGGAAGAACTTTATCTTGGTGTGGACGCGGTCAAGCGGCTGACTCCATGACGAAAGGGACGAACAAATGTCTAAGATGTCTTCCAGGAGGGGTCTAGCACAAATCTTCGAAAACGATGCAGACTTTATTCTGAATAAAAATAGAGAGGTGTTCGTGAAACATTTTGCCTATTTTTCACCTCTTGTTTTATAAAAATCAGTAGAGTATTTTATTATTTTCAGCCCAATTACGTACTTGCGATTACAATAATAAATTTCAGAATTCTTTGTAATGTAATGTACACATCTAAGTTTTCAAATCCAGAATTTTGTTCAACTTCTCAATTGAGAACTAAACTATAACTTTTTTTCACTGATTTGCTGAATCCGTTTCAATTTGTGACATTGTTACGAACACATTTGCATTTTGCTCCTTCATTTTTTAAAATTTGCCTATTAGTCAATTTGTGTTTGAAACTGAAGAACAATTATGAAAAAAATACGAACTTTGTAAAACAAAACTGTGTATATAATGATTTGTACGCCTTGAGGACGTGACAATACAATCACGCCCGCAATACGTACAGATCACAATGTTAACTAAGAAACAACGGTAAAATGTTGGCAAAATCTTGGATGAGAAAAACATTCCTGTAAATGTGTTAGTGCAGAAGCTAGGAGACGGGAATTCAATTGCACTAACTTAAACACCATTTAAAGACATCCACTTTTGATGATAAACTTAAGAAGATTATTTTGAATGTTCTCCACTAAAAATAAATCTTTAGACACATTTTAAACACTTTTCAGAACACTTGGTGTAACTTACTTTTTTTAACTTTTGAGAACACATTTGAAAACATATTTTTGAGCACTGACTCAAACTCTTTTTTAGAACATTTAAGTGCACACTTTTTGAAATGGCGCTAAAGAAATAGAGGGGTTTACCTGAATGTAGATATATCCGCACTAGTGATTTATAAATGCGTAGTTGAAAACGTTTTACCAATAAACAAAACACACATGAAATTCGCTTTTACATACGAGCACACGTTTAGATGGGACAACATTCCAATCTAGCCACATTACACGTGAAAACTGCGAAGCGGTCAAATTAGAACGATTAAATGAATCTAGCAGGGGAGAAAGAATAATAGCGATGGGATTGTTATGCATGCATTTAAAAATGTTATTATAGGTGGAGCATGTCTAACCTGGCAGCATTAAGAAGGCTACGCAGATCTGAAACACAACCTTGCAATGCTACCAAGTTAAGTTTGCCCAGCCATAGTACCTTATTTATTTATTGTAGGCAATAACTTGAAAATGATGGGAAACAATAAAAAGAAAATAAATTGTTTCATTTTGTCCGGAGCTGCAAATCGAAACTGGTAAGCTCAAAATTAGGTTGCAAAAAATAATGTGGGTGAGAGTATAGATAAAAAATACTTAGTTTATATTTAAAATCTAATGCCAGTAAACAAATTGTCAGTTTTTTAAAACTAAATAATTAAGAGGAAAACCTGCACATCTGTAACTGACAATCATTCATCCCTCTAAACTAATAAGTGCGTTCATTCCCGCCTTTAAACCGGATGTTGGCCTTTCCATCTCTTCCGTGGTCGGACAGTGCAAAGCAGCATATTGATGCAAGGGAAGACAATAGCTCGCTAAAAAGATTGTTATAGTTCAAGCACAATACAAACATTGATGCAGAATACTTAATTCACGAAGACTCGCTTGTCCAATCCAATGATTGAATGCTCCCCAGATGTCAAACAAAAATGACACCTAATATGATGGAATATTATTCCCTCTAGACCTTTTTGGAAATCTTTTTTTAGAACCAATATAATCCAAATGATTCGTCACTATAATGTGTCAACCTGACACTTAAGTAACAAAGAATATCATAAGAAGTAGGTCGCAGTTTAACAAGAAATACATATAAATTGGAAGATATTGTGATTGATAAAGAAATAAATAGCTTGTCGTTCAACTACAGTCATCCTGGGATTCACACTATTTCTACGTTTAATTACCTCACTCGCCAGGTAGAAATTGTACAGAAAATTAAATCTTTTTACTTCCTTTTACAAGTAAAAGAAGTATTGGATACACGAAAAAACTTTCGCTCACATATCGTCGTAAATTTCCTTTTTGCTCACCCCCGAACGATTGTTGGGTTGTTTTTTCGACCCGACTGCGCTTGCATATGTACCTAAGCGCGTATGAACGCCTGAAGTATCCATTTTGACTATCCCCGAGTTAATTACCACGAGTTGTCTCGTGTCGTCTGTATGTGCGTATATGTGCGTACGTATCTCACAAAACTCAAAAACGGTATGCCGTAGAAAGTTGAAATTTTGTATTAGACTTTTTAGTAGGACTAGTTCTGCACATCCCCTTTTGGTTACATTTGAATGCTCCAAAAGGAGTCTTTTTCACCCTTTTGGGGAAAATTAGTGTCAATTTTCAATGCAAACTCAAGTAATGTTATATTTTTTTTTTGAAAATATGCAAAGATGTATCGTCAAGTTTTGGTCACCAAGTTTTGTAGCCAACTTGTCGATCTATCACCAAATTCGCGACAAATTTGTATTTTTTCCGCATTTGGTTTCAATTTGGCGCTTTTGGGGTTATTTAGACAGTTATCCATTGAATTACGTTTTAACCGTCGATATTAGAAAATTAATCTCTGTAAAACGCTTTTTTGCATCGACAAACTAGGTGTGAAAATATTTAAAGTATTTTCTTGCTTACTCCATGGCACTATTATCATTAAATTGTCGTAAAAAGAAGTTATGTGGTGCATAAATCAGTTCGTTTATTCTCTAGGACATGAGAGCTGAAGTTGAAATCTTCAGACGATGATTTTGTAAAATGTATCTCTTGTTTCTTTTTTGTTCTTTTCTCTCTCTCTCTTTTTCTCTCTCTCTCTCTCTCTCTCTCTTCGTTAAGTTTAAAAAAAAAATAACCAAGACTTAGGTTTGTCATTCATAAATACACTAGTGCAGTCAGTATGCTTTCTGAATGGAGGGAGCAGCAGGCATAACAGACACACACATACATGTAAGACAACAAACAAGCGTTCTCAATATGGTCTAAAACAAAAGTTTCTGTGGCGTTTACTCCAACCCTCCCCACCACTCCCTCTTGTTTGCACGCCTGCAAAAATATTTTTATGCATAGCGGAAAATTATTGCTGTGTGGTCGAATGAATCAGCGTAGTCATCTGCGGAAAGAACCGGAACAAAAAAAAAAAGGACCTGTAAATCCTAAACCCAATTGATGTGAGAAATTCTTCACTTTTTATGACGCAGTCTGAAGAATTCGTTAATTCTAATACGGTAGATTGTTGCACAGGCCTGTGCCTAGTAAAAATAATTTCCTTAGGTTTAGAACACAAATAGTTCTGTACTTACAGACAAGGTTTTGCATATGATGAAAACATGAGGTTATTTGGCTTTTTCCACTTAGAGTCTTGGTATTTAGTCAACAATGTTGAACCATTATGTTTTATTTTAAGCCTTGAGTAACCATGAAGTTAACTTTTTAAAAGTTACAACAATCCCATGGAGAATATTTCTTATGGCTCAAGTGTTTCGTTGCAACAAGAGTATCTAACGGGTAAAGTTCACTCGGGAAGATTTCGCCTTTCAAAACTACCAAAAACTTCAATCACCTTACTCTTTGTAAAAGAATATTTTTTATTGAAACAATAAAAAAATTATTTAAAGTCAATCGTCCTCATTATTTTCTACCATACCTTTTATTTCATTTCTACGCTTTCGCTTTTTTTCTGCATTCCCCCCCCCCGCCCTTTTACTTCCTTTTACAAAGAAGGAAATATTGTATTCGCAAAAAAAATTTCACTCAAAAATCGACATTAATTTCCATTTTGTCAGCCCCGAATGAATGTTAAGGGTTTTTTTTCGACCCGACCACACGTGCATATATACCTAAGAACATACAGAAGCCCGAAATATCCATTTTGACGATTCTCGATTTAATTACAACGAGTTTTCTCGTGACGTCTGTATGTACGTATGTATGTGCGTATGTATGTCGGCATGTGCATATGTGTGTATGTGCGTATGTATGTCGCATAATTCAAGAACGGTATGTCCTAGAAAGTTGAAATTTCGTATGTAGACTCCTAGTAGGGTCTAGTGGTGCACCTCCCTTTGGTTGCATTCGGATGTTTCTAAAGGGGTCTTTTGTACCTTTTTGGGGGAAATCATTATTACTTTCGATGCAAACTCAAGTGGTGTTATAATTTGACGGAAACTTGGCGATACATCACCCAGCTTATGGTCGCCAAGTTTTGTCGACAACTTGGTGACAAATTTGGTGGATTTTTTTTCTAAATCTGGTTTTAATTTGGTTATTGTTGGTGATATTTAGAGAGTTACAATTGAATCAAATTAAAATTGCCAATAATGGGGAAATAGCATTAAATTGGTGTAAAAGGGAGTCATGTGATGCACACATAAGCTTGTTTTATCTGCATCTCTGCAACTATCTTTATTTATTTATTTATTTATTTATTTCATTTCTTTATTTCCTTTTCTGTATTTCTTGTGACAATAACTTTCATTCACAACTAAACAGGAAATCAGTTGCATCTAAGAAAAGCATAGACCGAACTATGTCGGCTTTATTTATTTATTTTTTTTTCATCGTAATCCTTTCGCCAGCCTTCTTTTCGAAAAAAACAATTTCTCCATCCCCCCCCCTCTTTATTTCTTATACCTTATTTTTCTCTTTTCCTGTACTCCTTTATTTTCCCTTTTTATAATATTCTTCCAATAAATAGTACCACTGATATGAAATGCTATGAAACAAAAAGAGAAGAAGGAAAACAGCCCACAAGCAATTATAGCACAACCACCTCCTTCAGTTTAATCCTTATTCGAACTTCTTTCCAAGCACCTCAGCACCCTCATCGCAGCATCCCTCACAAGTCGTTCAGCATTCTTTCCACGTTCTCCAACAACTTTGCGAAAACTGCAATTCTTAAGTGCGACCTAATGCTTCTTTACTTATATCTCGAGGAAAAAAATCCCTTGTTAGGGATTCTCCGCGATTTAGCTTTTGGGACAAAGTAATCCTTTTTATGCCTTACTTAATCCTATTAAAGATAAGGACAAAAAGTGTCCTAGCACTTTGCTCTTGTAAAATAACATTGTTTGTGTTTTTTGTGTTATTCGACTTGGAAATTTCTGTTTAGTAAAACCACTAAGCACAAGTTCAACAATATAAAATACTACCATGTTTTATGTTTATGCAAGATAGAACATTGGATAACTGTATGAGATTTTTATATTTAAAAAAATATTTAAGTGAATTAGCACGTAGAAAAAAGCTTTAATTTCATTAACTAGATACTAAGTGATACTGTTTCTGCTTCCTTTTCTTCCTTTCTTCCTTTTTTTCTGATAATTGTGAGAGTTTTACAATGATTTTAAAGCTTGGCGTTTCATTCATAAGAAAAATTACAATTGAAATCATATAATAAATTATTTACTCCTTAATGTGTTCTGCTTTATTACATTTATTTCTAAAATTTATTTTAGGATCGAAATAAAAAAATTTCGATTATGCAGCACTTGTAATCAAAGAAAGTTTTACTGTGTTTTATATGGTTATCAGTCATATGTCAGACATAAAATGCCTTGTGTTACTTTTATTCATTGAACATTTTTTTAAATTAATGCTTCAGCAATGTTTATTAAAGTCTCTAAGTTTAATAATTTCAATTCAAGAGCAAATTTTCACAGAAAGAGGTGTATAAGAGGTGTAAGAAGAGTTTTAGTATTTAAACTCACGTAATAAATTATTTACTTCTGAACGTGTTCTGTTTTATTACTTTTATTCACGAAATTTACTTTAGAGACGCAATAAAAGATTTTCAATTTTACAGCATTTGTAATGAAAGGGAGGTTGAATATGTTTTGGAAAAAAATGCCTTGTGTTATCTTTTTTTATTGAATATTTTCTTTATCAACGCTTCAGTAATATCAATTAAAAGTCTCTTGGCATAAAATTTGAACATACGAGCAGTTTTAGCGAAGAAAATTGTGCATTTTTTTTTAATTTATGCACGCAAAATTCATTTTTGATTTGCCTTATGCTGCTTCTTAATCGTGTACAATCTTTAAGTATTGCAAAAGATGCCAATATCTTATTATTGATAAATTGAGGCTATATGTTTGAGAACAAAAATTATCAAATTATTTTAACCGCAAGGCATTTTTTTTCGATGCAAATAAACATTTTATTTTTATTTCAATTTTACGTGTTTATTAAAACTTTTGAATTATGTTAAATAAAACTTATTTCCTTAGAAAAAATGCAAAAAATGTATTGTAGGGCTCGTACCAAAATAGGAAGGATAACTCTTTATAAAAGGAAAACTTTGCACATGCTTAACATCAGCATATCATATCCACCAAACGAAAAAAAAAATATATTTTTCTTTTAAATTTCTAAAGATATTTACTTCATGTAGTTTACTCACATGAAAGTTTCCTTCAATTTTAACTCATTGCATCAAAGAGCTGTTTTCAGAAGGTGATCTAGAAGAATTTTAGCATTTTTACAATATTGATTCAATAGTCATTGCATTTTATTAAATATTTCGAGTGACTTTGGGTTAGGTCTCAAGGTTTTCTTGTATAAAATACTCATCTAAAAACTAGTACGTTATTGTCTAAGAAATAATTCAGATAATTTTGATATTTTTAACTAGAAAGATTAATCTATTTTTATATTTTCTTGAAACTGCTGTAAAAACTTGTAAAGCATACAGACACACTAAAAAGTTTTTTTTTCTGTCTATTCAATGGAAAGTGCATCTGTTCATTCTGAAGTAAAAATAAAACGATATTAAAACAGAAAATGAAAAAAAAATATATTTTAAAACAGAAAATTTATAACACTAACTTTTTACCCGACTGCGCGTGCGCGACTCAGAGGATGGTCAAGTGTTTCATGCTACTGCGTCCAGGGCAGTCGACGCGACGCAACCTGCAGTCCGGGGTCGTGTCAAGAAATTAGCTACGAGGACAGTTAATTTCTTACAGCTCAATATTAATGGCACCCAGAGAAAATTGGCTGAACTTTCAGACATTTTGTTTTCCAACAATATTCATGTTGCCTGCCTGCAGGAAACAAAACTTAACAAAAACCTTAGTCTTAAGATTAAAAGGTACACTGCAATCAGAAAGGACAGGTCAAACAGCAGTGAAGGAGGAATAGCTTTCCTTATAAAGACACCAGAAATTAAATACATTGAAGTCCTTTCGACCTTCCTGTCTGACACCAGCACGGAAACTCATGCAATAAATGTTCTTCTTCCGGACCACACTATCACCGTGATTAATGTTTATCACCCTTACAACTTTCCTATTGCTACAGACCTCCTTCAGGATCTAGCATCTTCAAACTCAGAGACAAAAATAATTTTAGCAGACCTCAATGCCAAGAGCCCCTCTTGGGGAAGCAATCTGCTGGGTTCTAAAGGAACTCAGGTTGAGGACCTAGCAGACGACTTGAATTTAACCATCCTCAACACGGCTGAAAATACCTACACCTCTAAAACAAATGGTACAGCATCTGCACTTGACATCACCGCCATCAGCCACCTTTCCGCAGACAAAACACACTGGAGAGTTCTAGATTCTGCCATTAGTGACCATTACCCAGTCCTCAAAACCTTCTCAATAGACCGAGAACGTCCTTCGCAACTCAAGCGCTCATGGAACTTCCGAAAAGCAGACTGGCCTGATTTTACCCAGGAACTTGAGAACCTATGCTCTGAACCATCTGCTTTCGACAGAGTAAGGAGGCAGAAACTGATCAACATCCTACACAAAACAGACATTACTTCAAATGCTCTTATCTGGATCAATGATTTTCTCAGGAAAAGAAGCTTTAAAGTCAGGGTTAATGGTGATTTCTCCACCATTCACCATACCTGGGCAGGAGTTCCTCAAGGTTCCGTACTCAACCCTCTTCTTTTTCTTCTGTACATGAATACTATAGACCTCCACATCAGTAAAGAAATAAACGTTGTCTGTTATGCCGATGATATTGCAGTCTGGCTCACCCACTCAAATCTCGAAGTCTCACAAAGAGCTCTTAATATCTGTATGAAGGGCATTGAAATCTGGTCCAAACATCTTAAGCTTAAAATTAATCCAGACATTACAAACTTTTGTGTTTTCTCAACAGACAGGAAGAATAGAAGCTCGTTCCATCCTATTTTAAAGCTACTAGGTTCCGAAATTAGACAAACTACTAACCCCAAGTATCTTGGACTAACTCTAGGTGCATAGTTAAGATTCTCTAAACACCTTGAAAACGTTTCAAATAAGGTACTGAAAAAGCTAAACATCCTCAAAAGACTTTGCGGTGCTTCCTGGGGGTCAAGTCTTAAAATTCTCAAGAATACCTACACTTCTATCGTCAGGCCTGTTCTCGAATACGCAGCACCCATATGGGCATCGGCAAGGCCTACTGTTAAAGAAAAGATCGACAATGTTCAATACAGAGCCTCTAAAATCATCACTTGAGCAGGTTCTTCAACGAATAACATAAAAATTGAAAAGGAATGCGGCCTTGCCCCCTTAGAAAGCAGAAGAAAACTAACAACCATTAAATTTACCAACAAAATCCAAACCCTTGTTGATCACCATAACTCAAGTAAAACCTTTGGTGCGCGGAGTGGAAAGTGCAGGCTGAAGAGATCCTCGACCCTCCAATTTGATCATGATATCAGGAGTGATATCAACTTCAAATATGAGACTTTCAAAATTTGTAAAGATCCTTACAACATCCTGTGCCCTCTCCCCCAAACCAAAATATATTTAAATCTCTTATGGCCTTACACCAAGAAAGAACCCACAGCAATAATCAAAGAAAAAGGCGACCTTACCATTGAAAAACTCACGACCTCAATTCAAGATCTGACGATCGCCTACACAGATGGCTCTTCCAACTCTAATCTCGATAGAGGAGGAGCAGGAGTCTTTTTCATCGGACCAGACGGAGCGCAGGAATGTCACGGTATTCCTGTTGGTAAAATCGCCTCGAACTACACATGCGAACTTGTCGGAGGACCAGAGTTCCAGAGGCATCATCATTTTCTCTGATTGCAGATCAGCATTGCAGGCGATCCAGAAGGGCAAATGTCAACTTAGCCATCAGATCATTGAGCTCACATACAAAATCATTGCGGCAAAAAGATCCTGCATTTTACAATGGATACTGGCTCATGAAAACATTTTCGGTAACGAGAAGGCCGATGAGCTCGCAAAGGCATCCCGTAATACTCCTCAGCCATTCAACTCTCTAACCCTCGTTGACGTCAACGCTGTTGCTAGCCGAAGACTAATCGGTCAACAAGCGAAAATAAATTCCATTCCGGATTTGAACTGTGACAGAACCATATCGACTATTATAACCAGACTTAGGACAAATCACTTAAAGGGGATGAGGATTTTCTGCGGACAGACAGCGTAGTTACACCGACTTTTGTCCTGATTGCCCAGATGACATCCCACTGTCTCGTCAACACATCTTCAGCTGTCCAGCAATGCAGGCTTAACTTTTTAATATCGGCTTAGAAGACCCAGTGGACCTACTCTCTACAGATAAGGCTGTCTACGACAGCTTCGAAGCCATATAAATGCACATTATCATAGACACGACATCATCAGTCTATGTATGTATGTCTGTTCCTATGTGGCGTTCTAGGGCTAAACGCCTTGGTCAATTTTGGTAATTCTTACGTCAATCGATACACGCTACCTGCACGCACTTGATCGCACGCTATCTGTGTGCGACAAATGCAGATAGTTTTCGCTGCCAGATTTTTTTTTGTTTACTAAGTCTATTAATTGGGGTCTGAATGACCAAGTGGTCTAAGCGATTGCTTCTCCCACTTGAGGCGGTGGGTCAAGACACCCTCGCTCCGGAGGTACTTTCTCCTCTTTCTTATATAAATTCTTTCATGTGTTCTTCAAATGTATTCTGTACTGTCATAAAAAATATATCATGCGTAACGAGGACACTCAAATTGTAGTCCTCATCAAAATAAACCCGTGCAATAAGCACCAAAAGAAAGAAAGTCTACTAATTCGATTTTCATCTCTAACATGTTGCATTTGTTTTTTGCTTTGATTCAAGGGACTGAGTTTCGCGACGTGTACTTTCTTGAGAGGCTTTTTCAGTTTTGCGAGAAAGATTTGACTGACGAGGGGGGGGGGACGTTTACGATTTCGCATCATCATGAGTTATACAGGGTGTTTATATAGCTGTGCTGTGGTTGACTTAAGTTCACGCATTTTCGCCGAAGGTCAAGCAGATGTAGCTTTACGCCGGATTAGGTCCCTAGAGGGACTAATTATCAGTAGTTTAGACCACTGCAAGTTACTTAATAAACCTCAGATACAAACAAACTCTCTCAATGAAATGACAAGGTTGCGAAATGTTCCGTCTTATAATCATAATAACTAAATCAATGAAAGTTAACTAAAAAGTGTAAAATAAGTAAATATTAAATAAAAACAAAAAACCCGACTGCGTAAAAACCAAAAAAACTAAAAGGGTAAATGTATAAGCCCAGTAGTTTAGAGTGTATTAAGTATTACTGAATAACTACAACGTTGAAATAGTTTAACAACCGTACACATAAGACTGTTCAGAAATTCAAAAGCAGAATAGAAGGATCAACAGTCGGGGCCCATTCAAATTTTACGGGGTTCCTTCAATCAGAAAGGAATGAGCCCCGATTGTTGATCCTTTTATTCTGCATTTGAATTTATGATTTGTCTTATCTGTGTACGGTTATAAAGCTATTTCAACGGTGTAGTTATTCAGTAGTACTTAATACATTCTAAAGTACTGGACGTATACATTTTCCTTTTTAGTTTTTTTGGTTTTTACGCAGTCGGGTTTTTTGTTTTTATTTAATTTTTTTTTATTTATATACATTCTAAGTAGTAGGTATGAAACATTTGGATGAAAAATCTCAATTGAAAACTTTTAAACACATTATTAATCAATACATTGTTTTTATATTACTCTTTCCTCTAAATGCTGTACTAATGAGTTTTTGAGGAAAGAAAGAAACATTATATATATATATATATATATATATATATATATATATATATATATATATATATATATATATATATATATATATATATATGTGTGTGTGTGTGTGTGTGTATATGTATCGAGTAAAAAAACAGTGCAAAAGTTATAATTAGCGTAAAGTGTTGAAGAAAATTGAAAGACTCCTACGCATATCTATTTTTTTAAATAAAAAAATTAATAGAAGCACACAACTTTTGCTTTTAAGAATTTCATAAGAGACTTCATTAAAAAAAATAAGCTGCTTATTTAATGCTTTTAGCTACTACATGTTATCTAATTGCTTAAACTTTTATGAAAATGGGAATTTAAATTTTATTTAGAAGTTTTAATCCGGTTAATAATTTTTAAAGTGTTTTAAGTGACTACAGAAACTTACTTAGCCAACTCTGCCTAATATGTTTTTAAGTAAGCTAATATGAAATACTAGGGAAATCTGATTGTAATTTTTTTTATGAGTACTTACTTTTGAGATACGAGTATAAGTAATAGCCGATGAAGTTTACGTAATTTTATTACATACTTGTAAATAACACTTTTATGCATCTAGTAGTTAAGAACAGTTCTCTCAGGTCACCTAACAGGCTTTTTTTTTAAACATCAGTTTTAGTTTCTTTTTTCCAGAGCAACGTTTGAGCAATAAGTAATAATCAATGAAAGTCACACAGTTTTATTAATATATTTTATCTAGGTAAACTCAAAGGTAAAAAAACTTATTGCTCGAAAATCGATATTTTCAAGGTTCAAAAGAAAGTTTTGTCTATCGCATTATTATTACAACCATATAAATAATACGTAAATACCTCTAATTTAGAACCCAGTTTTTGACAGGTCACTTAAGGGAAATCTTAACGTCTCAACTTTTAAAATACAGTCAAACCTCCCTTAACTGACACTCTCCGTTAGCGGACAGTTTCTGAATCCCCAGACTATCTAGATGGGCGTATAATGTATTTCACTCCTCGTTA
Organism: Uloborus diversus; assembly: GCF_026930045.1. NCBI lineage: Eukaryota > Metazoa > Arthropoda > Arachnida > Araneae > Uloboridae > Uloborus > Uloborus diversus. The sequence goes on along the minus strand of NC_072739.1, from coordinate 77,542,645 downwards.
GCGGACACTACCGTTAGCGGACAATAAATCAGCCGAGTTTCGTTTTATTTTTCTGTGTCTGGTAAGCTTTTGCTTAGCACTGCTTTTGTGGCAAGCATTTTTTCTACTCCTTTACGATTTTCTGGGGCTAACCAGTACCGATAAAAGGCTTAACACCCCTTTTCCTCCGAAAACAGGAGCCATTCAATAAGAATTTTTTAGTCGAAGCTTATGAAAGTTTTGTTTTCATTTCATGCACGAAATTCCATCAAAAAGCAAAAGAAAAAAATCTTCCTCCTTTTACACAGTACCTTGCTTTATCAATTTGCATGGGATAGAAAAAAATACTGTCATATAACTTAACGGCATCCCCCCGCCCCTTCCAACTAGATTTTGGGAGACGAGCGTCAGCTCCGCGTCCTTTTCCTGATGAGGAATCGGCACAGTATTGCCAGATTAAGTGAAAAGTAGCCGATTGCGCTACATTTTGCTACAAACAAAAAAGGTTCTGAAAATCAACGAAATTGACTCCATTGTGCTTGACTGGTTTTGCTCAGCTAGAGGAAACAATTTGCACAAATGCCTTCCTATTTTATTTTCCCGAAAAATTCAGTGAATTATTTACTTATTAGTTAAGTTCACTTATATAAGCAATACTCATTAATTTACTTTAGAATTATACACTGTATGTGTAGGTTTAAAATGCAAAATTAAAATGCCATCGCAAATTCAGACTCCCCAATAGCAGACACTCAACGTTAACGGACAAAAACTTTGATCCTGACAGTGTCCGCTATTGGGAGGTTTGACTGTATTTTAAACTGCTGTATCATCAATTTTATTCCAGTTTTTCAAGAACATTCGTGAGTTGTAAGTAATAATATGAAATCTACATAATTTTATTATCCATTCTTTTCTTTTAAGTAACTTTTAAACAAATTAAAATCCTTTTAGCCATAAACGATACTTTAAGATCCAAAACAAAGCTATTAGTATTGCATTGTTATTACAACTAAAAAAGTAATCTCAAATGTCTCTAGTTCAGAACCTGGTTTCTGACCGGTCACTAAAGAGAAATCTTTTTAACGTTTCAGCTTTCGAAAAATTTTAAATAGTGATTAGCAACAATTTTATTCTGATATTCGGGAAGTTTCATTCTGAACTATAAGTAATAATAAATGAAATCTGCATAATTGTATTCCTTTTTTCTGTTTTTTTAAGTAAAATTAAAAATTAAAGAACATTATAGCCACAAACGATACTTTTAAGATTCAAAAGAAGGCTATGATTATCATATTATTATTACAGCCATGTTATCAATCCTCAAACACCACTAGTTTAAAACCCAGTTTCTGACAGGTCACTAAAGAAAAATTTTTTAACCTCTTAGCTTCCAAAAAAATTTAAACAGTGTGTAGCAACAATTTCAGGAAGATCCACTTTTGAGCTGTAAATAAAAATAAATAATTTCATTATTTTTTTCTTTTCTTTTAAGTAAACTTAAAAACAAACAGCCTAAAAAGATACTTTTAAGATTCAAAAGAAGGCTATATGTATCGCATTATCTTTACAACCTTATAAATAATCCTCAAATGCCTCTAGTTTAGAAACCGCTATCTGACAGGTCACTAAAGAGAAATGTTATAACTTCTCAGCTTTTAAAAATTTTAAACTCTGAATTGCAACAATTTTATTCTGATTTTTCGGGAAGACTCCCTTTTGAGTTATAAGTAATGATAAATGAAATCTATATAATTGCTTTTATTTATTTTAAGTAAATTTAAAAATAATAACAACTTTATAGCCACAAACGAAACTTTTCAAATCCAAAAGAAGGCTATATGTATCGCATTATTATTACAACCTTATAAATAATCCTTAAACGCCTCTAGTTTAGAAACCGCCATCTGACAGGTCACTAAAAAGATATGTTATAACGTATCAACTTTAAAGAAAAATTTAAACTCTGAGTTGCAACAATTTCTTTTTCGAGAAGACTCACTTTTGAAGTTTAAGTAATAATAAATAAAATCTGCATAGTTGTATTCTTCTTTTCTTCTATTTTAAGTAAACTTAAAAATTAAAATAACTTTATAGCCACAAACAAAGTCTTTTAAATCCAAAAGAAGGCTATATGTATGACTTTATTATTACAACCTTATAAATAATCCTTAAACGCCTCTAGTTTAGAAACCGCCATCTGACAAGTCACTAAAAAGGTATGTTATAACGTCTCAGCTTTAAAAAAATTTAAATTCTGAGTTGCAACAATTTCCTTTCCGAGAAGACTCAATTGTTGTGTTGTAAGTAATAATAAATAAAATCTATATAATTGTATTCTTCTTTTCTTTTATTTGAAGTAAACATAAAAATTAAAACAACTTTACAGTCACAAATTAAACTTTTTAAATCCAAAGGAATTCGATATGTATCGCATTAATATTACAACCTTGTAAATAATCCTTAAACGCTAATAGTTTAGAAACCGCCATCTGACAGGTCACTAAAATGGTTTGTTATAACGTCTCAGCTTTTAAAAAAAATTTAAACTCTGAGTTGCAACATTTTTTTTTTTCGAGAAGACTCACTTTTGAGTTGTAAGTAATAATAAAGGAAATCTATATAATTGTATTCTTCTTTTCTTTTATTTTAAGTAAACTTAAAAATTAAAATAACTTTATAGCCACAAACAAAGCCTTTCAAATCCAAAAGGAGGCTATATGTATGGCATTATTATTACAACCTTATAAATAATCCTTAAACGCTTCTAGTTTAGAAACCGCCATCTGACAGGTCACTTAAGAGAAATCTTCTTAACGTCTCAACTTTAAAAGAATTTCAAACTGCGTGAAGCAACGAATTTTAAGGGATGTTTTACGCCTTGGAATACGCAAGGGATTAAATGAGGTATTAACAACGTTTTTGTGATTTAGAACGAAACAGAATGCAGACGAGCGGACTGAGGTTCTCCCGCGAATGGTAAAGTAGTGTGAACTCGCTATCTTGCTGAGAGGAAAACTCATAAAAATGCAAATAATATTCAGAATGCTTTTAACGGTGCTTTTCCAGAATAAGAAGTATGTTTTGCTAAATGCATTACTTTTCAAAAACTGGTATACTGTGCGTGTGTGGTAATTTTTATTATTTAACTACATGCTGAATTTATATTAAAAAATATGTATATGAAGTTGGTTTTAGATTTACAATTTAATAGACTGCATTTATTTGTGTGTGTGATGGATTATTTTTCGTTTTAATGAAGCTATAAATTCTATATTCAGTTGACCGGTTATTTTAATGGAGCTTTTAATACCTTTTAATAGTTTATTCTCTATTTGGTTGATTATTAACTTTTGAATGATACACTAAGTGTCCAAAAAAAAAAAGTCGCGGTCGAATTTTGAATTTCCAATTTTGGAAAAAGGTGATTCGATGAGTATTACAGATATTTGCATAAATCTTTGCTCGATGCAAACTTAAAATGCGGGCGTTGCACTAGAAGACTGTTTAGTTCGAAGTAAGCATGGCTGGAATCGGTAGCTGTGTTCGAGGAAGTGATGTAACTGAGTTTAAAAAGGGGAAAATTGTTGGCCTGTACAAAATTGAACAAAATGCAAAGACATAGTTAAAATTAGTGGTACAGGATTGCAAACTGTTCAACGCATTATTAAAAGGTGGAAAGATGGCAAAGAAGCTACCTGTTCGCGACATCTTTGTTGTCGTAAATCCATTCTGGACGAACGTGACCGGCGTTCTCTGAAGCGATTAGTGAAAAAAAATCGTAAGAAATCGACCATTTAACTCACAACACTCTTCAACGAGGGAAGTAAAACAATTTCAAGTACGCAATGCAACGAGAACTTCAAAAATCGGGACTAAGAAGCTGTATTGCAATAAGGAAGCCACTTGTGAGTGCCATTGATCAAAGAAACAGATTGCAATTTGCAAAAGATCATAAAAATTGAACTATTAATGATTGAGGAAAGGTCATGTGGTCCGATGAGTCAAGATTTACGCTCTTTCAAAATGACGGACGCGTCAGGGTTCGAAGAGAGCCACACGAAGCAATGGACACTACATGTCTCGTTCCCACTGTGTACTTCTTCGGAGGCAGTGTAATGATCTGGGGTTATTTCTGTTCATATGGACTAGGATCGGCTGCACTGTGCACCAAATAAATGAAGTCTGCACAGTACCGTAACATCTTGGATGATCATGTTGTGCCATCTGTGGACTTATATTTTCCTGACGGTAGTGATGTATTCCAAGACGACAATGCCAGAGTACACCAAACTACAATTGTTAAATCTTGGTTCGATGAGCACGATGCATTATTTTAACTCATGATTTGGCCACCACAAAGTCCAGATCTCAATTCAATCGAGAATCTGTGGGACGGACTCGAAAAGGATTTAAGATCACACACCACACTTCCTTCGTCTATCGAACGTTTAGGAGACCTCTTGATGGAATTGTGGGCGAAAATAAAAACGGATACTCTACAAAAGCTCACTGAAGCAATGCCACTGCGCATGAAAGCTGTAATACGCGCGAAAGGTAATCCAACCAAATATTAAGGCATGCAATTTTTTTTTTTTTTTTTGGACACGTAGTGTAGTATAATTAAACAATTTTACTCATTGTAAAAACAGTTTAGTATTGTTCTTGGAAAATAATGGCAAGCTTATGTGCATGATCTCCACCAGTAACATATCTTGCAAAAAAAGGAACCTTCTAAATATTATCCTGGAATCTTTCTGAAAAAAATCACAAATTTCCCCAGTTTAAGCAAGTCTTATCCCTAGAACCTTCAAGGAAAACTTATATAAGTTTAAATATAATAGCCCGAAAAGCGTTATTGAATCCATGGCTTACGCTAAGGCAGAATTGCAAGGAAGTACCAAGTATCTCACTTGGCTGTAATTCTAGCAAGGCTACGAACCAAGAGATTTATTTGCTCTCATTAACAGCTTAGTCAAGCCGTGCTGACCATAATCGAACTAAAGTCAATATACTTAATAAATACGCCAAGTTAACCTTCAAAATAGTAGCTACAAGTATTTTTAACAACGATTAGAAGTCAGCATTCGTGTAAGTTATAACAATTCAGAAAACTCTTTGACAAAAATACTTTACTTTCACAAGAAGCTAATAAAAACCTTTGAAATCCTGAAGTGGTCATCAGAATTATTCAGTGACGCTTCAGAATTTCATTTACAGTAATAGGAAACAGCAATTTGGCTGTACTAGATCTGCAATTTGTTATTGACTGACAAATAGTCACTAACTCCAATACTGATCAACTCCATTATGTCAAGCTTTTAAGCTAAGCAGAGATCAAAGAGGCCAAATTACAAAATACAAGATAATTTTCAAAAAAAAAAATATATATAGGACAATAGAAAACATTTTAATTAAACAATAATACATTCATCGCACACACAATAAAAAAAACTTTTTGTGTTACTGATGCACACAAAATTAGTTTACATTCCCTACTAAAAAAATCATTTTCTTTTGCTGCTATGACACTACAATAAATTAAAATTTGCCACAAATAACAACAATGAATAGTAAGTTACCGCCCTAAGGCCAAGGCAGATTTGCATGTAAAATATACCAACAGCTGGCTTATGCATTCCAGAAACTACAGTTTCAGCCTTGTTCTGAACTCATCAGTCTGGAATAGACAATTGCCGGGCTTGAGGTAGATGCTCATTGAAGCTGAGAGTGCGAATAAACTGGTAGCTAAAGAAAATGTAGTTCTGCCTTAGCACTGGTTTAAGGGCGTTAACTTACTGCGTAATTCCCAAGTTTTGCCTTCAATTGACGAGTGTAACCGTACAATTGCTTAGTACTCCCGCTGGTGTACTGATTCTACTTTAGCTACCAGTTTATTGGTAATATCAGCCTCAATGAGATGACATCTGCCTCAAGCTCGGTTATTCCCTTTTCCTAACTGATAAGACCGTAACAAGTTCGAAACTACAGTACGTGAATGGCATAATCGAGCTGTTGGCATATTGCATGTTCCAACCATACTGTTTTGGATACGAAACCCTTAATTTCCACTTGAAAAGTTTGGTCAACCAATAGGGAAGCAGTGGGGATTACAGTGATGCATGCTCACTGCAGGTCCCACTGCTCCCCTATTGACTAATAGCTGATATGTATGCGGGAAGTGGTTACATTCACCATGGCCCCACTAAATACGCTTACAGGTCTCGACAATTTTTGACTTTTCTGTTTTAAATTGATGCAGCTCATACATCCACCAATCATAATCCATGTTTCAAAGTGTGCTCATTTTTTTGATTGGACGTCGCCCATTTTCACCGCAAGCGGCACCAGTGGGAACCACTGCATCCACCAATCAATGGTAAAGTAATGGAAGCAGGATGTCCTGTAGCATCCTCTTTGTTGCCATGGCTTTCAGCGTTTGCCACGGCCTATAAGAATTAAGTGGGGCCATGCATTCATACAAGGTTGTAGAGAAAAAACCAGGCACGTTTGAAAAAAACAAACTAACTACACAGTTTTAAATTCAGCACGCGTTTTTTACTCTAAAATAATTTCTATTCTATTCAAGAGTCACAACTGACTTCAACTGTATTTATGTCGAGGTCTGCATACTAGTGCCTTGCCTCCATTATTTTATATACCGATAGATGGCAGCACCATCACCGGATCGAACAGTTAATGAGAATTTAGAACTAGTCCAAGAGCTAATAGCTACCTGGTACTAGCACCCCCAGAGGTATCGTTTCACTTGGAGGACATTGAGACCACGAGCATATTTAACGTCGCCCAGTCCCCTTTAATGACGACGGTGGGTCTTCGACCAGCGGGGATCGAACCCGAGCCCCTCCGGCCCCGAGTCCAATGCCCTACCGATCAGGCTACCACGGCCCTAAAATAATTTAGAAATTAAATTTGATAATGTAATTTCATCGTCTGCAACCATCTACAAACCATGTGAAAGATGTATTCCATTTCTGACTAAAACTCGCAAAATCTGGTGGCTTTTTGTAAAATTTCGGCAGACCTTTAGACCTCATATTTCGGTAATAGTGACACTAGGGCAAATAATTTATGCAACCAGAAAGAGGCTTCACAATGCTTTTTCGCTTGCTACTTAAGTTTTTTTCATAGTTACACTATCGTGTGATTTCCTGGTTATTAACTGGCAAACTTTTATTTGAAACCAGTTTGAGTACAAAACTCCGTCTCAAAATAAATAACTATTATCTAATTTGAGACTTATGTTAGTCAAACTTACACTGTAAAAAAATTCTGAAACGTCACTAATTATTTCCGTTGAATTTTTCGGTATGTTACAGGTTTTCATCTATTTATCAGTAAAATCAAGTATCTTTTAGCAGTATCAAGCAAACAAAATTCTGAATTGCTACAAGTTTCACGAATGAAGACCTTTTCACTATTATAGAAATTATGGAAAGCTACAGTTTAAAAATTGACTGAGCGTGTATCGGCTTTAGGTCGATTATGGCGCGTCCAGATTGACCAAGTTTCCAATGACCGCAAATAAATCTCTGGATGGATGCAGGTTTGCAAGGAAAGAGAGATGCTTGGTTCTTTCTTGCAATGCTGTCTTAGCTTTGACCATGGTTGCATTAATGCTTCAGGAGGTTTCTTGGAAAATCAGAAAGGTTTTAATGAATTACAGTAAACCTACCTAATTTTTCGCGAAGTTTCCTGAGTCATAACTGGCTTAAATAGGGGACATTTCCAAATTCATCAGAAAGTTTCAAAGATAATTTCAGAAAGGTTACTGACATTTATCGTAAAACGTTCCTGTTTTATGCAAGGTATATTTAGGAAGATATTGGACTTATCAGCTGCCCATCACTTTCCAGGAACGTTTCTGAATTGTTTTTACATCGTAATGCTTAAAAAACTGAAAGCATTTTATAACTTTTTCCGCACTTTTAAAACTAACAAATTTTCTACGAGGCATAATTTTTCCCAAAAGAAACTAACACGTAGCTCATGTTTTAAACAACCATCCAAAGCTTCCATAAAATAATCAATCAAATAGTTTGAAAAAAAAAAATGTTTCGAAAGTAAAGAGGATAAAAAAAATTCTAAATTAAAAACTCCTGTTATTCCTGAAAAAATTAAAAAATGAAGTAATACAAGTCGTTATGTTTATGTGCTCGTAATTAAAACGCTCAATTATTTCATTAAAAAAATTAATTCGGCTGCCTCTTCTGCTTTTGTAATTTTTCCACATTAGCAATTTTACGGAACTGTTTTTCAGTCATCACTTCAAAATTCTGTTCTTCTATCTGCGTTTAACTGAATCATTACTTTTCTTTTCATAAAATTAGTGTCTCCAAGGTAATAACCCTAATTTTATTATTTCAACCTGGAGCTTTATGCCTTGAATATTTTAATTGATTAATGTGAAAAAAAGGAAAGATTTTCAATTGTCGATCACTGAAAATAACTTCTAATTAGGATAAAAAGTAATTGTAGTTTTAATTTGAAATTCCAATTAGCACGAATAAATTATTAAGATGTTTTTATGCACTATAAAATGCTTTCGAAAATAACCAACAATAAACTTGTTACGTGTAATATATTAACTAATTACGTAAAAACAAATTTAATCACTTTTGCAGTGATAGAAGTTGAAAAGGGTAGTTCCAAATTACACATTTTCAGAAGAATGTTTACTACTTGTATATTGATTGAATATTTATAAAAAAGTATTAACATTTAGTATTGTTTAGTTATATTTAGTTATAAGTGCACATTAATTAAAACAAGAAAGCTAATTTAACAAATTGCGAAAAGCAATTAACAATGCTAATCCAAAACTTAAACGGTATTACAAGTTACCTTGAAAGACACGGGAAAAAAGCATTTTTGTTCAGTTGTTATTTATTTTTTATTTCAAATACCGACAATATTAAGAAAACGTTGCATAGTGATTTATCAGGTTTTAGAGTCCATTCCATATTTTCTGGAAGGGTATCCATTAAAAGTACACATTTAACTGAATCTAACGAGCTGATGTGTGCATCACATGACTTCCTTTTACACCAATTTAATGTTATTTTCCTATTGTTGGCAATTTTAATGTGATTCAAGAGTTAACTGCCTAAATATCACCATCAGTGGCCGAATTGAAACCAGAATTAAAAAAAAAAAAATCGCCAAATTTGTCGCCAAGTTGGCGATAAAACTTGGCGACCAAAAGACTGCCGATATATCGCTAATTGTCCGCAAAATTATAACACCACTTGAGCTTGCATCGAAATTAACTATGATTTCCCACCAAAAAGGTGCAAAAGACCCATTTAGAAACACCCGAATGCAACCTAAAGGGGAGGTGCACAACTAGACCCCACTAGGAGTGTACGTATCAAATTTCAACTTTCTAGGACATATCGTTCTTGAGTTATGCGACATACATAAGCTCATACGCACATACTTACATACGGATGTCACGAGAAAACTCGTTATAATTAACTCGGGGATTGTCAAAATGGATATTTCGGAGGTCTATACGTTCTTAGGCACTTATCCAAATGTGGTCGGGTTGAAAAAAAAGCTCAACATCCAGTCAGGGGTGAGTAAAATGGAAATTAATGCCGATTTTTTGAGTAAAATTTTTTTCGCGAATACAATACTTCCTTTTTTGTAAAAGGAAGTAAAAATTAGTTATTAAAAACTCCTTCTTAATTTTATAAACAATAATTTTTAATCAGAAAGTTTTCGTTTTTTTTCCCCACATTTATTGAATCTTTCTTAAATCTAAATTTTAAGAAAAACTCATCTCTAAATTTACTACTGCTCTCTTTAGAGATATTGAAGTAGATGATACCCGAACAAAGAAAACCTTCGTCTGAAAGGAATAATATTCTGCGAAATGTATCAAATGAACATCCCATTGTAATAAAACCAAGTGAGACAGAGAAATTTATTGCAGTTGTTTTTTCACCAACCACATGCATTGAAATGTATCATCTTTCTACCTAACTCTTCAAAAAAGCACTTTTTTTGTCATGAATTCGAATATTTTTCGCTACTTTTATTTCGTAACTGCACCGTAGAGATATGAATCCTCTACATTTGTATCCTCAAGGGCATAAAACACGAAGCTGGTATAAGGTTTCTTCAAAATGGTTTCTCATTCGTATTTCTCCTGCTTCCTCGCATCAAATCCTCGTTTCATGTGAAGTAGAGAAAAAATATACTGATTGTGCAAAGGAGCTTAATAAAAGAGTACATTCTTGTTTTTCAGTTTTTTTTTTTTTTTATAAAAGAATAAATTATAGGCATAAATTATAAATGAGGCAGTGAGAAGCAAAAATGTATGTAAGTGCCAAAATTAAAAATTTGAAAATAATCAGTAGAAATGACAGGAGAACCTGTCATGTGCTTTAGCTGGAGTTGGAGTGCACTAATAGCTGGAGTTGGTGCTGCTATGCAGCCAGATCTAAAAAAGAATTTCAATGAAAAACTATCCAGGATCCGAGCTTCAAACGCATTTTACTTGAAACTTTAAAAAGTCCCTTTGCTTTTCGCTGTCTCAAATGTGGTTGGTGAGTTTCTGCTGAACTATGTTTAGACCTTCTGTGGTTTGACTCCCAAGACAAAAAAGAGGGAATTTAATACGGTGTGTGTGTGCATCTTATTTTCATTCAAATTCCCAGGGACCCTCTGTTCCGATAAATAGACGTGGTTTAACTAGTAGTTTAGAGTAGTTTGGGGAATTTATTTAATATAAATAAATTCAGTACAAGATATTTTAGCATAATATGTATGACGTGGAATGTATTACTGGTAACGTGAGTATTTGTGAGCATGTCTGTCATCGTAGATCCTGAACGAATGAACGAATTTTGAGTTAATCATTTGTTTGAAATCAGACTTTATCGAAAGTGTCTTCATTTAAACTCATCAGTTGTTATCATTGAATAAAAAGTAAAAGTTCAGGAATGCCTCAAATTTTTAATGAAACATAGTTCTTTTTAATGAAACCGAGGGTAAATTACACTCGGAGCTACGAACGCAACTCTGAGTCCCATTCTTTCTTCTAGAATAAGTTCAGTCTTTCTGGAAATTTTAAGAGCCATTATTTTGAAATTCAGACAAAAAACGGAAATTTTGGCAGCGACCATCTTTGATTTTCCTAATTTTTTTATATGTCAAAGTAGATCATAACAAGTGAACATACTGAATTTTTTAGCCTTCCAAAAATTTTCTTTCGCTCGTTAAAAATTCCCAAAGTTTGAGGTTTTGCAGCGCTTTTTTAGAAAAATTCTAAAAGTCGCATTTCAGTGCGCTATAGCTCTTTACAGAAACACCACCTCACGGTTATGTTTATATTTATTGGTTGTACTGTATCTAGTGATGATGACTTCATAGTTATTTTGGTTGGGGATTGTTGCTTTCTTCAGATAAGGGGTCGCAAAGTATGGATTTTATCCGTTTTCGCGCAAGTTTAACCTGCGTTATTTCCCCCCAAAAAGCCACCCCCCCCCCCCCCGGAAAAAATGTGACATATACTGAAAGTTTATACTATGAAGAGAGTAAATAGCACAAAATTTGTTTGAGGTTTAATTTTTTTAGGAGAAAAATAACCTGATATTTTTCAAATTTTCAAAAATTGTGCTTTTTTGATCGCAATTAACTCAAAACAGCATCACTAGGAAAAAAAAACCTTTTATATATTATGGTACCTGGCTACGTGTAAAACATCATGAAAAAGAAAACAGCATGGGATCTCTTCTTGTTTTCTAGAATTTTTTTTTTTTTTTTGTAGGTCATTTTATGCGTTTTCTCGTGCGTAAAATGTGTGTCCAGTATGCAGATTAGATCTGCTAAAACTTAAAGGATGTAGTAAGAATGTATATTTGTATGTATAAAGAAAGAGAAAAAGACTAGCAATACTTTATTTTTCTGATCTTTACAAATTTATTGTATTTTAATTGCATATAAATCAGAAAACGATAAATCGATATCATATGTATATATATATATATATATATATATATATATATATATATATATATATATATATATATATATATATATATATATATATATATATATATATATATATATATATATATATATATATATATATATATTGATTTATCGTATCAATCCCAAAATAATTCTTTCTTATTTATTTATGTCCATAGCAATGGAAGAAATTTCATGAACAATATCTGCTTCACTTTCCTCTAAATGTCTATTTTTTATGTTATCTTCAAATACCTCTAAAAGGATGTCGGTTCTTGATAAATCAGTATTATTTGCTTTTATTTTTTTGCTTTTTATCGGCTAAAAGCAGCTTGAATATGACTTTTTGTCAGATATTGTTCGGTTGGAATATTTTTTTGTCTTCAATCATCTCTGTTCCCATTGCATGCTCTACTTGGTCGGGCGTCTTATTTCTCCCGGTTTTCTCACCATAAAGGAACTTTTCTTAAAGAAACTCTCTTTGTTTCATTGAAAATCGTGTACTTTTACGAGTTGGGAGAGCCCACCCCTCACATGAGATTGACAAAATGTTGTCTTCTTTGTTTTCTCCATGTTGACTGATATATGCCTGACTAAGACCATAAGAAACAGAACTCTGAACAGGTATTTGAAGATGACATAGAAAATAGACATTTAGAGGAAAGTGAAGCAGATATTATTCATGAAATTTTTCCCACTGCTATGGACATAAATAAAAAAGATTATTTTGGGATTGATACGATAAATCAATATATATATATATATATATATATATATATATATATATATATATATATATATATATATATATATATATATATATATATATATATATATATATATATATATATATATATATATATATATATATCGTTTTCTGATTTACCTACAATTAAAATACCATCAATTTGTAAAAATCGGAAAAATAAAGTAGTGCTAGTCTTTTTCTCTTTCTTTATACATACATATATACATTCTTACTACATCCTTTAAGTTTTAGCAGATCTAATCTGCATACTGGACACACGTTTTACGCACGAGAAAACGCGTAAAATGAGCCATAAAAAAATTATTTTCTAGAAAACAATAAGAGATCCCATGCTGTTTTCTTTTTCATGATGTTTTACACATAGCCAGGTACCATAATATATAAAAGGTTTTTTTCCTAGTGATGCTGTTTTGAGTTAATTGCGATCAAAAAAGCACAATTTTTGAAAATTTGAAAAATATCAGGGCATTTTTCTCTTTAAAAAAAACCTCAAGCAAATTTTGTGCTATTTACTCTCTTCATAGTATAAACTTTCAGTATATATTAAATTTTTTTCGGGGGATGGCTTTTGGGGGGGGGGAAATAGCGCAGGTTAAACTTGCGCGAAAACGATAAAATCCATACCTTGCGACCCCTTATCTGAAGAAAGCAACCAAAATATTTATGAAATCATCATCACTAGATACAGTACAACCAATAAATATAAACATAACCATGGGGTAGTGTTTCTGTAAAGAGCTAAAGCGCACTGAAATGCGACTTTTAGAATTTTTCTAAAAAAGCGCTGCAAAACCTCAAACTTACGAAATTTTTAAACGAGCGAAAAAAAATTTTTGGAAGGCTAAAAATTTCAGAATGTTCACTTCTCATGACCTACTTTGACATATAAAAAAATTAGAAAAATCAAAAATGGTCACTGCCACACACCTTGTCTGGACTTCAAAATAATGGCTCTTAAAGCAGAAAACTGCCTCTAGAAGGTTAAGCAATTTTGTTAAGAAAGTCTACACTCGTAAAGGAGTTTCTAAATTGATAACATCGTTCACTTAAACAAAATCAATGGTGTCTATAGTAGAATTAAACCACTTCGTTACACCAATTAGCAACTTATAGTAAATTTTAAGAAAGTTGGAAAAGGTATTTTTTTCATTCTATTTTCCCAACCGTGATTGTGTTTTTCCCAAAACACAGCTTCGTGAAGGATTGTGCTTAAAACTACCATATGAAAATTGTGATTGCGCAAAATATGAAATCGGATGATTTTACTTGAATATAATTTTTAGCTATTTAGTACACAAACAACTTTAATGTTGAATAAAAAAAAACATCGTCAAATAGCATAAATTGCAGATTACTGCAGACACGGGTTTCGGCGTTAAAAACTCGGTGATAAATGCTATTGTCAGATGTCTTTTCGCCCATAAACTCATTTCTTTCGCATTAAAAAATTCGTTTCTTGTAACACGTGTCTGCAATAATATGCAATTTGTGCTATTTGCCGTTGTTATTCCTTATTTGACGTTTTATGCACAAAGGTACTTCTTTAACTTTTTTGATGTTTATCAGTAAATGGTCCAGCAGTAGACACTTACCAAGCTGTCCATTTTTAAGAAAATATTTGAATATATTTTAAAGCAATAAACCCCTAGGAAAATGTTTCAACCCCCCCCCTTACTACCTTTTACTAGAATTTCTTTTAAAAATAATCCTCTTATATATATAATAGCAAATGATCGAGTTCTGCTCCTGACGTCATCAACAGCAATACTCGCACCACGGCTTGATAATCTGACAATATGTTTTGGTAATATTTAACATGCATTGAAAGGCTTTATTCTGACAAGGCTGAACAATGAACATGATCCGGAAACTTATCTGTTTTACTGGTAAGACTGTGTCATTTAAGAGGAAGGAAGAAACGTAAAAGTGTTGGAACAATGAAACACGCTATCTACTGGAGTTCAGGGCTCATCCACTGGAGTTAGGCTTAAAATTTCAACTATCAAAATATCGCCAAACTGGCAGTTGCTTCGTTCAAATGTGTGAGCAATATTCACCCGTCATATCTTGAGGGGCGATTTTGTAGTATTGTTTATGAAGTTTTGATTTTTGATTATAATGTACATATTTTTTTTATTTTGAAAACAACTCTAAATAGCAATTAGGTACTTTACTTAAATTAAACAATTTGTCAATTGTTTGGGGAAGAAAACATTTTAGATCGAAACGAATTTCGAAAATTTCAGAAACATACCATTTAGCTTCTTAGAAATAAAGCGAGATAAACTGACGATCGACATAGAAAAGATTTGTAAGAAAGGTATATTCTAGAAAAGTTATAACTTTAGACTTTCATTTCATATTCTTCCTACAAACAGTCCAGACGGATGATCACTACTCCAGACTTTCAGAAAAGTGTTTTCTTCCATTAGGAATCACAAAACGTTCAGCCAAAACACTACTTCATGTCTTAATGTGTATGCGCATAAAAAGTCTGAATACGACGAAAAATGTCATTATCACGTAGAATTTTGGATTTTGATGCGTAATTCCTTGAAAGAAAACTTTAGAATAGAGCTTAGGTTTGAAAAAATGCAAGGTTGCATAAATTTCAGTTTTCATTCTTGAATCTACTATCGTTATCACAGCAAGCATCCATTCTTTAGTTTGATTATGAACGTTCCTCTTTAATGTAATAACTATGCATAGATAACTGCAGCACACAGGTTTAGTAATTCAAAGTTTATCGTGTTTTGATAGAAAAAAAAAAATAATACTTTTTTTTTAGTATCAAATCTCATTAGCTTTTTGTCATGTTTTCGCCAGAGAAGAATCTCGACAGTAGATAGCAGTAAACATGCTACTGGAAGACATAAATTTTTATTGTGACTGCAAATTATAATATGTTAACTCAATCAAAATTCATTTGAGATCAATGATAAAAATGCATTTTTATTACAATTGGGATGCGTTAGAACCATCTCTAGCCTGTACCCCCCACTGAAATTACAGGGTACAATTTAATAAAATTCTTTTAAATTAGGCTTTAAGACATCAAAGTTAAGCTAACTATGAAGTGACATCCAAATGCAATTGTGATCTTGGACTGCGTCTGCTGTTGACAGGATTCCCAAATTATAAATTTATTCTGTTCATTACCTGTCGAGATATATCCCAGTCTCAAGTATCCATAAAAAGTTTTTGGTGGCTTAACTCATTTTTGAGCTATTGGCACCAAAGTTGAATCTGTATCTGTACCTTTCAGGGTCTATATGAGTCAAATGTTGCTTGATACCGCTAATTACTTCCTGTGATATAGCTGGCACGAAAAACGGAGAAAACACTCGGTTGCTCCTCCCCCTTGTAGGAATTTGCGCAAAAAACTAATAGGCACCAACTTACATGGGAGTACAAATGTGTACAAACTAGTCACACTCAAACAGACACACAAACAGACATTTTCAAAAAAAAAAGATCAAAATGGACTTAGCCCACCGCAAAACGTACAAATCCACCAAGATTCAAAACTCAAAATTTTCAAAAGTCCAATACTTTCTCATCAATAATAAATATAGAAGAAAGTAAAAATGTAAAGGAATTTTCCTCGATTTAGACAAAATAAAGTGGTTCTATAAATATAACCAAAGACACTAATGGATTAGTAAAGCAATTTATATAAACTACAATGATTTACATTTTCTGCAAATCTAGCCGATTATAGAGAAGCTTACCATCAATTTTACCAGAAAGATTATGCAAGCACAACGTAATCGCCAAATAACCTTCCTTTATTTCCCACCATTGAAAACGCTCTGACTTTTGCACCTTGCTTAATTTTAACGACTTGGCTCTCGACAATCTAACGATGATAAGTGACGTCGTCCATTTCAGGATTTTCTCCTCTATCGGTCCTTGCACTCTGACACTTGCAAACTGTTAATCTGACGCTGTTTGTTCTGAGTAAGGACAACGAGGATTGTCCAATGAACATCTCTGGGGAGAACAAATACGAGGTTTAGACAATAATTAAGACATTAGAGGCGATAAATCAAACTCTAATGGTGTCCAGGTTAAGTTAGCGTATTTGTAATATGCTTAGCTTGCAATGTGAGTTCCGAATATATCTTGCAGTTCATAGAGGTGAAGAAAGTGGGGATATGAAGTGTAATCTGTGTTATGTAATGCTCGGTTTGATGTGAAAAGATTAGGTAATTTCAAAGCTAATTAATTTTTGTTTCATAAAAGATGACATTTAGTGACAGTTTGCAAATGATTTTAAATTTATTTTATATACTTCCATCCTTCCTTCCATTCCTTTTTAAATCCTTCTTTGCAGCATGAAAAATTTTGTGGTGAGCGAGCCATTTTGCAAGCGTTGATACAAATGTGAAAATATAGGACATTTACTTTTATTGCACAAAAAGGAAGATTTTTCGATAAAAACTAATTTTGCAATTAATTTTTCTAAGCAATGATATATGTATGCAGTATTATTATGTAGTAACTTGTATGGAGAACTAGCTATTTTACAAGCATTGATACAAGATTGAAAAATAAGAACATTTAATTATATTGCACAGGAAAGAAGATTTTGCTATCAATAATAACTTTACAATGAAATATTCCAAATATGAATTTATTTATGCAATATATTTTGCAGAAACTTGTATGGTGAGCGAGCTGTTTCACAAGCTTAGATGCAGGTGTGAAAATAAAGAACATTTGAGGAAGTGAGAAGCAAAGGGATGTAAGTGGCAAAATTATAAATTTGGAGATAACTAGTACACTAGGCGAACCTCTCCTCTCTCTTGGGGCAAGAGATGGTACTAGTAGCATTGGTAGTTGCTGCTATACAGCGTGATTTAGAAAAAAAATTCAATGAAAGCCTACTTAGGATGTAATTTAACTAGGATCTTTAAACGCGTTTTACTCAAAAAAAAATGTCCACTTACATCCATTTGCTTCTCACTGCCTCATTTAATGTTATTGCACCAAAGGAAGATTTTGATATAAATGCTGATTTTGCGACGAACTGTTCTAAATATAGTACATTTATGCAGTATGTTATTCAGTAACTTGAGTGCTGATTGAGATATTTTACAGGCTTTTATGCACATGTGAAAGTAAAGGACATTTACTTTTATTGCGCAGAAAATAAGATTTTGCTATGAAATATTCCACATTTGGATAGATTAATGACGTTATCCATATTTGCAAGAACTAGCTATTAAAAACATAATTAAATTAATTATGTGTGCCAAACACAAAAATCTTCTAACTAAACCTACAAACGTGCCGTATCCAAATCAAAGCGTATAAAAATGAAAATGCCACATTAACCTTACACATGTTTTCCTAGTGCTTTTTTAACTTTACTTAGTATGTGTAGTTTTAGCTAAGAAATAGTCCTGACACTTGAGCTGTAATTTAAAAGATCCTTTGAAGAAAATTGTATTTGTTCCAATTTGAATTGTCCTTATTGTTAAAGGGGAGAATATAAAGACAAATTCTTGTTTTATAACATAAACATTCATATTTTTGTTTTCTTATTTCCATGAGCATGGAATTTTCACAAAATAAAAAATGAAATTTGAATATTGTTATTTTATTTCAGTACGTCCGATAAATTTCGTTTCATCTACTGTCTTTGTGATTCGTAGATACAAGTCACGTGATCATTTTGAAATCCAGTGAGAATTTTGTTCAATAATAATCTCACAAATTCGATTTATATGTTTAAAATAATTTAAAATTCGACACTTTTTAAACAAAAAAGAAGGAAAAGAAAGGTAATAGCAACGATATGGACACATTTCTCTCGAGAACGTCAAAGATTTGAAAAATGAACCATCTTTAAATCTTAGGTATTAGAACTCACGTCACATTTGCAGTGCTATTCTATCAAATGATCGGAAAAAACAATATTTTTTGTAGTTTACTACAAATACAGCTAATTCAGTGTGAATGTAGTTATAACTATTTATTGAATAAATACATATATTGAACAATTACTTATTGAAATTGTAATGAAAAACTACTTTAGAAATGTAGTCACTACTAAATTACTTTTCTGGGATACGAGTTTTACCTGCATACGCAAAACTAAAAGCATGAACATGAAAATCTCAGCCTGAAGAAAAACAAATTTCTGAAAAATGACTCATCTTTATGAAATGTAGTTGATTCGAGTAAGAAAAAATAATATGAGCATGTGCACTTTTATTGCTCAATAAATTTTACTTTATGCAAAAGAGTGGAAAATTGTTTTTTAGCGGAGCGTCAAAAGCAGAATTTATTCCGCCCAAACTCAGAAGGCGTTCAAAAAAGTAATGTCTCATAGATAAGGTTCAAAAATATAATCTCAAAATAAATCACATTAAAAATTCAAGAAAACATGAAATGCTTTTAGTTATTCATTTTTGAATGTCTCTTTTTGGAAAACGGTATTTTAAGAACTAGATATTATTTATTTAAAGCAACTCACGAATTTCAAAATATATTGCGCATAAGAACCATCTTTTTGAATGAGTTTAATGCTTTTAAAGTACCATACTAAATCAATTTGATGGTAAATCACAACTAAATATACTGAGATTGTGTAAAGCTTATTACATAATGTTAAATAAGTTGACAAACATTTAAAACAGCGCATTAAAAAACAAAAAGAAACTGTATATGCTTCAAAACGCAAAAGCTGCAATTTTTAGTCTGGTGCAGCATATCAACAATATTTGCTACTAAGATGACACGTTTTTGTATTTGCGCTACACTATAGTGAAGTTGCTTTCAAATGCACAATTCATTTCCCAAATTTTTACAATATTACATATACATAATATTAAAAACTCATTGCAATTAAAACTTGGTTTACGTATTTCGCTTTTAAAAGGCATTGGTTATTTAAAGAGATGTAATAACTCATACACTGTAAAAAAAAAATCAGCTACGTACAATTAAGTGCCCATACATGGGACAGTTTTGAACTTTTACCTTTAGTAGACTATTAATTATATGATTTCCACTCGAACAAAGTTTTCTATTTTTAGGATGGGCCTTAGTACTTCACCTCAAGACAAGGTGTTGATGTGTAGGTATGTCCCTTTAAATAAAAAACAAAAACAAAAAAAACATTGTCCCACGTTAGGGACCTCCGTAACTCGGGACACTTATTATTTTGATCTCTCTCTTATGTATTCGGCAATATGAAATATCTTGGGACCCCAACTATCATTTTAAAGAAGTTTATTTTACAACCCAATAAAGAAAAAAATATCATTAGATAGAAATAATATAATCTTATTAACTTTCAATGATTTCAGAATGTACACAAGCCAATGAAAACATTGAATGTCTCTCCATCCTTCGCAATTCGTTTGAATGTAATATTTCTGCTTTCCCTTCTATTTTTGGAAGTATAAAAACAATTGGTGAACATGAATTGTTATTAACACAGCTTATTTTTTTCTTTCCATGTTTCTTATCTCAGGTCTTTTCACATTCATTTTCATTCCTTCATGATACGTGAAATTCACTACAAATAAATTAGCCTCATCTATACTTTGAGACTCATTGTTATTATTAGAACTAATATACCCAATATTTTGGCAAAATGACTTTTGCTCATCAAATTATTTTTAAAATGACAACCGTTCTGTCCTGTTATGGTACGACACATTTAATGTCATCAGAATAGCCCTCAATTTATAAAATATTGTATTTATACGTTTTTTTAATACAATTATACGCTTTATTTCCTCAATATTCCTTATAGACATTTTTTATGCCTTAGTATCTAACTTGGGACAGTGTCATAAATTTGGAGCGTATTTGCAATTTCTCAATTTTTCAAACAAAAATAATGTGTTTCGCTTGTTTTTAGTTTCATTTTCATATAGATAATCGCCTTTTCTTTAAAAAAAACCTTCTTAAAGCTTTTGAAAATTTTAATACAAAAATCATTAAGTACTATATGAGTCGTAAAAAAAAAGGTGAGGTTAAAAGTTTTTCTTACCATTCCTGATCTTGAGTCTTATTTTTCGATAGCACTTATAGTCTAAGGTGCAATTTCAAAATAAAATCAGTGGATATCTGCTGAAAAAAAAACAATTTGTACAAACAAACAAACAAAAAAAAAACTTTTAAGTTTCGAATTTTCTCTGAACACTAAACGGATGCTTCTTTTTTGTTTTGCTGCGTAAACGCAAATTTATTGAGTAATAAAAGAGCTCATGTTTACGTACTATTCTTACCTTTAGGGAACCATTATTTTACGATAAAAGAGCAAAATGTGATAAAACTTGAATTATATTGTTACAATTGTTTGTTATCCAAAAATTTACAAATTTACGAAATACAGACAATGTGTTTTGCACAAAATAGAACAGGTTAACATTAAAGCGTTTACTATTCTGCGAAAACAAATTGTAACAGTGTAGCTTTATTGAGATTTCTGCTTAGAGTTCTTAAGCTCAAAACGATATTGCATTGACAAAAAGGCTTCTTTCTAACCCTTAAACGTTTGTGTGCAATATTTTTGGAAATTTACGCCATGTAACATTGATCAACCACAACCTCACCCTCATAGATCCCCAGTATCTATCATTTACAGTGCTGACCAAATTATTAGACTAAAGAGGGGTTTTTTTTTTTTTTTGGTTTTTTGTACACTATTTGTACTAAAGTACTATTTATTTTACTGCTGAAGTACAGTGCATACTGTACACTAATTATTACGTTATTTTAGCATAATTTAATGTTTGCAGGGGGCAGCACTGTCTGCTTTGTTTATGTTCTTTGTTTATCTACCTACCAGGAACATAACCTCAATCTGCTTAAACAGCTCACTAGTTTTTTTTATTAGTGTGTTCTGTTATATTTAAAGATAGTTTTAGGTAATTAGTAAGTGTTTATATATAATAGTGAGTATAAACAATTTTTTGCCTCCTTTTATAAAAAGTTAGGAAATGATGTAAACCTTGTGAAAAGTGTGCCGAAAAGACTTAAAATGCTCATCAAGAACAAGGGAATGCATAATAAATATCAGATAATTATTTCACTGTTCGTAAATGTGTCTATAGTTATGTAATTAATAAAGAATTTGCTTTTAAAACAGTCTTAGTCTAATAATTTGGCCAGCACTGTAAATGATTTACTAGAGATGGTGGAGCTCCGAGAGGAGTACGTAATTTAACACCATAATTTTAAAAAGCAGTCAGAAACAAAAAGCACTAAACTGTATGATGATGATTTTGCAGTAATCTGTCTTTCAAGTAACCTTCCAGCGCACTCGAAATACAGCATATCACGCCCAGGTCAAGAAATGTCACTACTCGAAATTTGGGGGAAATGTACTAACTACTGATTTATAATCCAAATTTAACTCTTTGATGCCACAAAATTCTCACAATGTCAGCTTACATAGGTGATGGGTGGTAACGCGTAAAACGATATAATCGATTGGAACACATAATTAAAATTTAATTTATAAGTAAATTGATCTAGAGAACGAAAACTAAACAGTAATCATCAAACTACAAATTATTTGAACAAATTATCAGATTTGAGACTAAACCGCTTAAAACTACTATTGCATAAAACCTTGATTTTCTCCGTTGCCACTTTCCTTACTGGGCCCGGGGGTTCGATGCATGTTAGGAATATTTTGCAAGAAAGAAATAAAATACGATTTTTATGAGATATTTTAAGATATTAAAAAAATTAAGATATAAAAATAGACGATTTGAACAACATACCCCCCCCCCCTTTTTTGAGAGAGAGAGAGAGAGAGTGAGAAAGAAAATAAAAAGTAAACCAAAAAATTGTCTGGAAAAGTGGTAGAAAAAATATGAAGAGAAAATCTGGCTTGAATTAGGATATCGATTTAATGTAATGTGATATTTGGAAGCAATAGGATAATTTTAAAAATGCAATTATCCGGTGACATATAAACAACCTTTACTTAGTTAGAAATCATGTAAGTTTTGGAGACTGTTGATTGGCTATCACGTCAAAGTGTCACCCATTTCCTTTAAAGCTTGTTTTGCATACTACATTTGCTATTATGTTTCAATACAAGATCTTCTAAACAATATTCGAATGGAGGACGAATAAAAAGCATTCAAGCGTGCATTCAGAACTTCTAAAGAATGGAATTTGTTGACGTGATTTGGATAGAGGAAAAAACATGGCCGACGCATTTGCGTCAGCTGGCCAATCAGGAGTCTCAAAGGTAGCTAGCAGAGTAAAGTTTGTCTATATGCGATCAAGTGTGCGTAAATCTCCCACAACTACTTTGGTAAATCAGTTTAGACCGATCCATTATTATTCATTTGAAGTAATTTTAAAACAAAAACATAACACATTTTATGAGTATTGGGCTCGCATAAGATGTTTAAACTTGTAAATGTTTCTGCTTACTTCAAATGAATGAGCATACTTTAACAAAAATATGGAACGATAAAATATTATAAAAATTAAATAAAGTAAAATCCTTAAGTTTCAAAACACTAGACATAAACACAATGCAAAAAATCAGTAATCCAACGTCAGAAAGCACAAATATTTGCAAAATATTGCAGACACGTGTTTCGGTGTTACAAGGAACACCTTTTTCAATGCAAAGAAATGTGAGCTTCTGGATGAAAAGTCATCCGAGAAAAGCAACACCGTGGAACAGGAGATAGTATAAATATCAAAAACTAGAAATTAAACAAAAACAAAAAAGATAAAATGACACCTGGAGGCAAAATTTATTATATAATTCCATCAGGAAAAAACCCGTTAAGTAATAAATTTTCCAAGAAAACCCATAAACAATGCAAAAAGTCCAAAAATGAAACCACTCTGAATAAATTAGCAATAAATTTGCCAGCGGGAAAAACTATGTGTGAAAGCAATGTATCAAATGGAGAAAAGCATTTAAGAACAAAGTGAAGGATAAACATATTGGAATTAGTTAATCACAAAACGAAATAAGAAAGCAAAAAATGAAAAAAATAAAAGTAAGAAATGTACGACGTTTACATAAAAAATAATATAAAAACTAAACCAATTTTAACAAAGGAGTCCACACAGAAGAAAAATAGGGAATTGCAGTAAGATCGTTGACTAAATTAGAACGGTTCCTCAGGATGTGGAAAGATTCCCAGAAATCAAGATCCAACGAATTGGGGCATTTTTGGATAATTTGATAAGAGTTAAAGTCAAAAGAATGATTTGATTCCCAACAGTGCTGGGCAATACTGGATTTATTCAGCTGTTGTTTCCTCACATAGTTTTGATGTTCTTTTAACCGAAATTTCAAAGAACGGCGGGTCTGTCCGATGTATCCGAGTCCGCAATTGCAAACAATTTTATAGATCCCACAGCAATTAAGAGAATGAATAGGATCTTTAAGAGAAGAGAAAGAAAGTTTATTAATAGGAGAAAATACCACTTGGAATTGGAATCGCTTCAGAATCTTAGCAACCTGAAAACTAATACCAGGGAAGAAAGGCAGAACAACTAAATTCTTAGTGTTAAAAGTTCTATTAAGAGCAATATTTTGAGATTTTTTGCAAAGTTTTTTATAAATGGAATCAACTAAGGTGGGCGGATAGTCTCTATCAACAGCCACAGCTCTTAAATAGTTGAGTTCCGCATTAAGAAGCTCAGGTGAGGAACAAATTTTCATTGCACGATAAACAAATGTGTTGAAAGCTGAATATTTTTGATTAGAAGGGTGAGACGATAATCTATGTGGGGGTAATGAAACAGCAAAAGGTTTGCGATAAACTGTAGTTTCAAAACCGGACTCAGTTCGAGAAACGAGAACATCCAGAAATGGAAGGCAATTATTCTGTTCTTTTTCACAAGAGAATTGAATATGAAGATCAATGGAATTTAAAATAGATAAAGCATCATCAATGCTTAGTTGATCGTGATTCATAAGAACAAAACAGTCATCAACATAGCGAACATAGAATTGAAACTGTAGTTTCTGAAACAACTTGAGCTCAAAGTAATGCATGTAAATATCACTAAGGATGGGGCTAAGTGGGTTTCCCATTGCCAAACCATCCGACATTGTATAAAATTTAGCATTAAAAACAAAGGAACATTGCTTTAGACAAGTTTGAGTAAGGAAAACTAAATCCTCAATTTCCTTAGAAGTAAAATGAAATTCAGACAGTCTACTCTGAAGGCATAACAATGAACCCTCGATCGGAACGTTCGTAAATAATGAGTTCACATCAAAAGAAGCCATAAAAGAATTATTTGGAACGCAAGTCTGAATTTTTTTGACAAAATCGATAGAGTTTTTTACAGTGAATACATTATGACTCATAAGAGGAGAAAACACAGAGACTAAATATTTTGCAAGTTTATAAGAAGCCGTACCAATATTGGAAACAATCGGCCTGAAAGGAATGCCAGCTTTATGTACCTTAGGTAAAGCATAAAATCTAGCGCAATTAGCAATAGAAGGAATAACAGAGCGTTTAACATTTAATGGAATAGACTGAACTGACTTGACAGCAGAAGAAATAGCCTTTAACTCATTTTCACTCGGATCTTTAGAAATCTCTAAGTATGGACCTGAAGAAATCAAATCATTAGTTTTGTCAACATAAGATGATTTGTCAAGAACAACAATTTGACCACCCTTGTCAGCTTTGGTAACAACAATATCTGAATTAGAAATTAAATTCTTTACAGTACGACTAACAGTATTAGTAAAGACGGGATTGGAAATTCTAGAATTAAAGTCCACATTAGAAGCAATAAGATGCCTAACGCAATCTTTTTGATTGGATGATAAGGCACTAAATTTAAAAGCTTTCTCAATAGGAGCAATAAGCTTAGAAAAAGAAGGTTTGCTGGCCAGAGCAAAGTTATCATTGCATTTTAGAGCATTAATTTGAGAATTCTCAAGCTTTTAAATTTAGTGCCTTATCATCCAATCAAAAAGATTGCGTTAGGCATCTTATTGCTTCTAATGTGGACTTTAATTCTAGAATTTCCAATCCCGTCTTTACTAATACTGTTAGTCGTACTGTAAAGAATTTAATTTCTAATTCAGATATTGTTGTTACCAAAGCTGACAAGGGTCGTCAAATTGTTGTTCTTGACAAATCATCTTATGTTGACAAAACTAATGATTTGATTTCTTCAGGTCCATACTTAGCGATTTCTAAAGATCCGAGTGAAAATGAGTTAAAGGCTATTTCTTCTGCTGTCAAGTCAGTTCAGTCTATTCCATTAAATGTTAAACGCTCTGTTATTCCTTCTATTGCTAATTGCGCTAGATTTTATGCTTTACCTTAAGGTACATAAAGCTGGCATTCCTTTCAGGCCGATTGTTTCCAATATTGGTACGGCTTCTTATAAACTTGCAAAATATTTAGTCTCTGTGTTTTCTCCTCTTATGAGTCATAATGTATTCACTGTAAAAAACTCTATCGATTTTGTCAAAAAAATTCAGACTTTCGTTCCAAATAAATCTTTTATGGCTTCTTTTGATGTGAACTCATTATTTACGAACGTTCCGGTCGAGGGTTCATTGTTATGCCTTCAGAGTAGACTGTCTGAATTTCATTTTACTTCTAAGGAAATTGGGGATTTAGTTTTCCTTACTCAAACTTGTCTAAAGCAATGTTCCTTTGTTTTTAATGCTAAATTTTATACAATGTCGGATGGTTTGGCAATGGGAAGCCCACTTAGCCCCATCCTTAGTGATATTTACATGCATTACTTTGAGCTCAAGTTGTTTCAGAAACTACAGTTTCAATTCTATGTTCGCTATGTTGATGACTGTTTTGTTCTTATGAATCACGATCAACTAAGCATAGATGATGCTTTATCTATTTTAAATTCCATTGATCCTCATATTCAATTCTCTTGTGAAAAAGAACAGAATAATTGCCTTCCATTTCTGGATGTTCTCGTTTCTCGAACTGAGTCCGGTTTTGAAACTACAGTTTATCGCAAACCTTTTGCTGTTTCATCACCCCCACATAGATTATCGTCTCACCCTCCTAATCAAAAATATTCAGCTTTCAACACATTTGTTTATCGTGCAATGAAAATTTGTTCCTCACCTGAGCTTCTTAATGCGGAACTCAACTATTTAAGAGCTGTGGCTGTTGATAGAGACTATCCGCCCACCTTAGTTGATTCCATTTATAAAAAACTTTGCAAAAAATCTCAAACTATTGCTCTTAATAGAACTTTTAACACTAAGAATTTAGTTGTTCTGCCTTTCTTCCCTGGTATTAGTTTTCAGGTTGCTAAGATTCTGAAGCGATTCCAATTCCAAGTGGTATTTTCTCCTATTAATAAACTTTCTTTCTCTTCTCTTAAAGATCCTATTCATCCTCTTAATTGCTGTGGGATCTATAAAATTGTTTGCAATTGCGGACTCGGATACATCGGACAGACCCGCCGTTCTTTGAAATTTCGGTTAAATGAACATCAAAACTATGTGAGGAAACAACAGCTGAATAAATCCAGTATTGCCCTGCACTGTTGGGAATCAAATCATTCTTTTGACTTTAACTCTTATCAAATTATCCAAAAATGCCCCAATTCGTTGGATCTTGATTTCTGGGAATCTTTCCACATCCTGAGGAACCGTTCTAATTTAGTCAATGATCTTACTGCAATTCCCTATTTTTCTTCTCTGTGGACTCCTTTGTTAAAATTGGTTTAGTGTTTATATTATTTTTTATGTAAACGTCGTACATTTCTTACTTTTATTTTTTTCATTTTTTGCTTTCTTATTTCGTTTTGTGATTAACTAATTCCAATATGTTTATCCTTCACTTTGTTCTTAAATGCTTTTCTCCATTTGATACATTGCTTTCACACATAGTTTTTCCCGCTGGCAAATTTATTGCTAATTTATTCAGAGTGGTTTCATTTTTGGACTTTTTGCATTGTTTATGGGTTTTCTTGGAAAATTTATTACTTAACGGTTTTTTTCCTGATGGAATTATATAATAAATTTTGCCTCCAGGTGTCATTTTATCTTTTTTGTTTTTGTTTAATTTCTAGTTTTTGATATTTATACTATCTCCTGTTCCACGGTGTTGCTTTTCTCGGATGACTTTTCATCCTGAAGCTCACATTTCTTTGCATTGAAAAAGGTGTTCCTTGTAACACCGAAACACGTGTCTGCAATATTTTGCAAATATTTGTGCTTTCTGACGTTGGATTACTGATTTTTTGAATTTTCAGCACAAAGGTATTTATTCGTTATAAATACAATGATTCCTTCAAAAACCATGCAGTACTCATTTTAGATCAGTAAACAATTTTTTTGCGATAAAGAAATACAGAATATTTAAAAATACTTAATTGCTATTGCATACTTTCATAAAACAGTATTATACCATGAAACTCGCATTCTTTTTTTTTTCTTTTTTGTCTTTTTTTAACACTACCTTTTGCAAAAATCCTAACATTTTAAGTTATCATTTTGAAACATTTCTAAATCTAGAGGAACAGATTCATTTTTAAAATGCAAAATGTTAATTGCGTTAAATTAATTTTCCGGAAATAAGTTATTGTTTCGATGACATTCATTGGAATTGCTGCTTAACATTAAATATTGTGTTGAAAAATTGTAACTTGATTACTTGTAATACATTATTGCAGTATTTTATATTAGAAAATTTGGATTATAAAGCTTTGGTTCATCACAACCACATTATTCAATAAACTAAATCTACTGATTAACTTAGAAGATATTTGTGAGTTGGGTCCATAAATGCTATTTACAAGTTTCAGTAATTTTGCGTAATCTGCCGTGGGCAGGTAAAATTCAGTAGTTGCAGCTTTTTAATATTTCATTTTTCGCTGCTTAGTTATCTATTCTACGTTAGGTTAAATTTTACAGACTTGCTTATTTGGACTATGATGAAAAAAATCGCCAAAAAAAAGAAAAGAAAAGAAAAAGAAAAGAAAGAAAGAAAGAGAAAAAAAACGTAGAATTCCAACATTTCCCTATTGTTCGCGTTGAATCCCAAACACACGTTCTTCAAATATCTATACAAAATTCATTTCTGCCGATACTGCGGTTTACCTACAGACTACAGTAATAGGCTCTATTACAACAAAATTTAAAACAAAACGTATCTTGAAGTTTTTTTTTTTTTTTCCTTTTCAAACAATTACCTGCGAAAACGTTTTTAAAAAGCAATTAATGATACATCTTAAAATGTACTTAACATTTCTACAACGCAAAAAAAAATGAATCTCTGCCTCAAAATATGAAACTTTTTCAAAATGGTAATTGCGTTGAATTAATTTTCCGTGAAAAGGAACAAAAGGAAGTAAATCTGAACAGAAGGTGTAAAAATGTACGTCAGAACGAGAAGATGAGAGAATTGATGAAGATGCTTAATTACTTTCTTAATTAAATATACGGAGCTCTCTGTCAATACCATTCGCATACGGAATAAAAACTTTTGAATTTTTAATGAAATACTTATCCCGAATTTTCGATAGTCCTTGGGGGGAAAACAAAAGTAGCGTTTCATCAGGCTTTCGAACTACATCTGAATGATGAATAAGAGATAGAAAAAATGTGTGCAAGTTTCTTCGAATCATGTTCCTTTTTCGGAACTAATTAAACATGGGCTAATTAGGAACAAAGTCGGTATTTTAGTCGGAATTATTTAAAATTTATCATTGTGATGCAAGCTGGCTGCGAAAGCTAGAAGCCTAAGACTTCATTAAAAGGACTTGATTTACAATCAAAGAATAAATCAGTTAAAAGAAAATGGCAACAAAAAATGCATTGCTGATCAATGGGAGTTTTCTTTCTCAAGCTCTACATTTCAAATCACGGCATCTACATGACACTATTATTGCAAATCCTATTAGAGTTATATATATATATATATATATGTATATATATATATATATATATATATATATATATATATATATATATATATATATATATATATATATATATATATATATATATATATATATATATATATATATATATATATATATATATATATGTGTGTGTGTGTGTGTGTGTGTGTAGGCGCGCAGCAACTTACTTATAATGTTGGGTAGTATATGAAGACACATTTAATTTTCAATAAGATGAATGAATAAAAGTAACAGGGACAAGACGAAATAACATTACAGATTCAAGAAACAATCGTCACAGTTCGATTCTTTTTCTATTCCAATTTTAGGAACACTTTACCGAGAAAATTATCATAACGTGGACGAGCAAATTATCATAACGTGAACGAGCAAATTATCATAACGTGGACGAGCAAAATACCGTAACATGAGCGCTCAAATGAACATAGCAAAGGGACGAGAAATTCATCATCCATTATTTGTAAATCTACAGACGAACCAAATGACCTTTTAATTTTTTATTGCGGGCAAAGCCGTGAGGGTACCGCTAGTTATTGCTATAAAGATGACACTTCTTGTAATAGATATTATTGATCAATTAAAAATATCTAATGTACAAATTCTATAGCTTTATCGAATTTCTAAACTTTATGATAAAAAAAAAATCAATTTTTAGATTCTTTTAACGAACATTGCTTTTTTTCATCTTTATTAAATGTAGTTTCAAAAAAAAAATATTCTCCCATTTTTATATAAATATATTTCCTTAATTCAAAACATTTTTCACATTTCTACCAAGAAATCAACAACTTTCCTTCTTTTATGAGCTTTTTAAACGAAATATAATTTCAAATAAAAAAGGTGCTTCTTTGAATATAACTGCTAAAGCATACAGAAAACTTACGTATCGAAAATATAATAGCTTGAAAAGTTGACTCGTGTCTAACAAATGCACTGTAACAAACAAGTCAAAAATAATGACTTTTCCTCATTATTTTTTAGTCATCAATACAGAAGTTAGCTTTACTTTTCTTTTACGGTGACTTAAACTTCTATCAGTGCTTCAAAGTTCTGATCGTATGATCAGTAAGCCATAAGGTCCCTTTGAACGTAAAGTAATTGCTTTGCTGTCCAAACGCTTGATGAACATTGAAAGTTGTTGCGAAATTAAACTTGACTTTATGGTACGATTTAGGACAAGATAGTGAATATTTTGAAGAAAATTGTTTTCTGATATCCAGAAATGCCTGATATTTCCTACGTAATAAATATTAGATGGATTTTAAATCATCGCCTGAGCAACAGTATTGACGTGAAGAAGTACTTCAAGGAACTTTTTAAAGCTGCTGTGTGTTTAATGCACTCCAGTTTACAAGTTTTCTCAGTTTTTTCTTTCGCTATAGTTGTCTCTTGAGCGAAAAGTAATGAGATTGTGAAGATTGCTTTGATTCTTACTTCTCCTGTGTAAAAACATACATACATGTTAAACCGTCGCTATAGTAATTTCGGATTTATGGAGTGAAGTAAAACTGTCTGTGAAGTAAGCAACGAAGTTTAATACTTATTTTGCAATCGTTTAAAGATTTTTGTTATAAGCTTTTTGTCGCTGTACACAAAACTTGAACTGTGGTACAGTCGAGTGCGCTCATTAGAATTCCGGCTAAAATAATATCCCACTTAATATAATACATAGTCAATGTACCAAACCAATGTAATGTGTTGTCTTGATCCCGGTTTATGGAATATTTCGCTTATTAGAATATTTTTTCGTTGCAAAATGACTATTCTATTAAGCGAGTTCGACTGTATTTCATAACATGACATCCCATATCGTGATTTCCAATGCGAATCACGTGATGGCAAGTAAAGCTTGTATGACGGATATGCAGGGTTTCTGAGAATTATTCCTACCAGGGATGCAGCGTTGGGATCGGAGTAGGGGCTGAACGATTTTGAGGTAACATAGTCTGAGTCTGAGTCGATAGTTGGTTTTGAAACTCTAAAATTTGGAGCCAGAGTCGATCGTTTTCCCTCCGACTCTGCACTTCTGTAATATCTGTGGAGTTACAGTTGGAGTTTTTCAAACTAATTTTTGGGTAAAGGTGTCGGAGTCAAAAACTCTAAGATTCTGGGAGTTGAAGTCAGTCAATCCTCCTCCGATTCCATAGCCCTCCATCTTACAAAGGCTTTATTTCTTTCTGTGGGTTACGTGGGACTTTTTTTTTTTGATGCAACAAAACCTACAGTATTTTTTTTTCTTTTTTCCTCTTTATCTTTGTTTCCTTCTCTTTATACGTTTGTTGCAATAAGCAACTTCAACTGAATTTGAACATATAGTTTCTCATACATTGCTCATAATACACAGCACTTTTGTAGCACAATGAAGTCGCGTGAACTTGGACTAATGTGGGCCGAAAAGTAGCGGAAATCATGAAAATGCTTGATAATCGAGAATGTATGCGCAACAGATTTTTCGAAGAGGGTATTTCGTTCTTCCAGAATGTGGCTGAGTTTTTTGGATTCAGTCAGGATATCAAGTGCCGACTTTTCAGGTCTCTATTGTTATACCAGACTGAAAGACTGATTTAGGAATGATGTCAATGCAAATGACTTGTTTTTTGATATTCGGCTACACTGTAAAAACGATTCAGACACGCTCCTGGAATTAATGGGCAGCTGATGTGCCCAATTTCTGCCAGTAACATATCTTGAAAAACCAGCACCGTTTTCCGCTAAAAATCAGGAACCTTCAGAAATTAGCCTTGAATCTGTCTGAAGAATATGGAGATCTCACCGGTTAAAGCCAGTCTATAGTTTTCAAAGGAACTTCGGTAGATTTAATACAAATGATTGGAAATTTACTAAGAAAGCTCCAGAAGCATCAATGCAACCATGGCCAGAGCGCTAAGGCAGAATTGAAAGTTTGAACCTAGCAACTCCGTTGACTGCAAGGCTGCAGCTATCCAGAGACTTAAATGCTCTCAGTAGGTGCTTAGACAACCTGGACTGCCCATAATAGATGTAAGGACGTAACACTGAATAAACACACTCAATTAATCTTTAAACTGGTGGCTAAAAATATTTTTCGCCCCAAAGAGGAGTGCAACTTCATGCAGTTGAAGAAACGTTCTTGCAAAAATACTTGATTTTATTGGGAAATAGGTGAAAACCCGTGAAATTTCGCAAGGTTCCACGGAAATAATAAGCAACGTTTCAGATTTTTTTTACAGTGTATGCTGCTTTTATTGTTTCGCAAGCATTTATTAGATAATTGCCCAAAAGCAATGAATTTCGGGTGAGACACTGAGGCACTGTTACATTTCCTTCATTATTTTCTTAGATTTTTATCCTAATTCTGAACTAATATTAAATTATCTCAAGTTGTGTCAAACGCGAAAACGAAACAGGAACACTGTACCAGAAAGAAAATAAATTCCAAAGAAGAAGCTAGAGAACTAAAAGTACTTTGTTTTTATCATACACTCTAAATGTGATTTATTCTCAAGAATATTTTTGTACCTCAGATCCATAGTAGCGTAAGCTCAAAAATAGCGATTTTCCGCTTATTAGTGCATTTTATGTAGAATCCCATTGCGCATCGCGCGCGAGCCATAAGAACGTAACTCTTTAAAATAAAAATTAAAAAAAAAAAAAACTTTGTGATTATTATCCAGTGTTATGAAGAGCGTGCGTTCCATCCTTTTTATGCGCCAGATAATCGTCAATCTCTGGTGTAAAGTTGCAGTTATGTAATTTATGTCAGTCATAGAGCCGCTATATAGATAGGCCGACGCATCAGCTTAAGTTTAGCCATTTTGGATCGGATTTTTCATTGTTGCGCTGCTAGGGTTACCACAGCAAAGTTTTGGATTTCGCCGAATTTGCTGAAAATATTATCTTATTTAATAAACAACGTGCCGCTAATAATTGCTTGCAATGAACAATCACCAATCGCGATAACTCGCTAGAAAGGACAACCTGTCAAACACGCGCTCAGATACAAAATGGCTAATCTTAAGCTGATGCGTCGGCTCGTATATATAGGGGCCTTAGTCAGTCCGACCTGAGGTAGAGATTTATGAAGAACCTTTTTAATATTGTTCAGTTCAAAAAAAAAAAAAACATTTTTAAATAAGTTTTGCTTATAGTGAAAGAAAAATTCCAGTATTCCATTTAAATGGATACACTTCTCGTTTTATACAGAAGCAGATTTATTTCTAACAGTAGAAAATGTTCGTTTTCATAAAACTTTTTTTCCATATGATATATTTTTCGTTACGACCGCTGTAAGATGATTTGCTTAAGAGCGTCTTGTATTTGAAGGCAGTAATTATAACTTTAAAAATACCTATTTCAAATTTACAAGATGTTTAAAAACAATGAAAGTAAAGGAAGAATTGTCTTTTTCTTCTATTTTTATAGCTCTTAAAACTGAAAATAGATGGTTACTAAAAGGATGCTTTTAGGACTTATATTTATAGCTATTTTGTATGAAGAAAAGCTGAACTCGTTTTCTACAAATGATTAGTGATTTGCTGAAATCGGATTTCTTTGTTACAATATAAAAGAGAGAGTAAAAGAAAATGCATAATACATTTTGAACAAATTTTTGCTGCTTAAGCTTTAAATTTTGACATGTTTAAAATTGAGCAATTTAAAACGTTTATTACATCAGAAAATGAAATGTTTTTAACCGCTAAACAACTGTACATAACCACCGCAAACTATCCTATTAAAAATGAAAAGATGTAAAAAGATTTCGTCTCAATTTTAAAGACAATTAACCTGTTGAAAAATTCTCAAAAACCATTTTAAAATAAATTCTCGCAAGTACTTTGCGTTTTATTTTATTGGAAAAATAAATAGATTACAATCGTCTAGTTCAATACTGTTTAAACATGGTAATTACATTTGAAATATTTTTCATAAACAGGAACAATAGAGGCTCATCTCAACAGAAGTATAAAAATGTACCTTCAGAAATCATTGAGGAAAGAAGTATTGATGACGATATTTAATTACTTTCTTAATTAAATATGTAGAACGCTTTGTCAATACTATTCGGGAAAAAACTTCTGAATTTTTATGAAGTGAGTATCTTGAGTTTTCGTTAGACCTTCAGGGAAAACATAAGTAACTATTCAGCTGTTCTTTAAACTGCATATAAGTAGTTAATAATAAATGTTAAAAATAAACTGAATTTCAAGTATTTTTCTTTTTGCTACTTGTTGCAGTTAAATCAATTTTAAGTTAATTTGGTTAGACTTATTTTGGACTCAATGTAGTATGTTTATTAAACGCTGTTAGAGGAACTGCATTAAAAAGTAGAATATGCTAATTTTTCTAACGTACTTTAAATATATTGAGGAGTTATAAATAAGGTTATCGCACCTTATTTAAAAGTAACAACTTAAATACTGTACCATCCTTCCTTTCTGGGAGTTTTGGCGTCTTGGAGAAAAATTACCTCTATTTTTGGAAACTTTCTTTTTTCTACTTGTAAAAAAAAAGGAGAATTTTAAAAATAATTGCATCAAAATATTTCAGTCATAAATTTCTATAAATACCCATCAAATATTACATCGACATTGAATTTGGAACCACATTTCATTCTAACGCTACAAACATTGAACAATTTTAATAATTAGAAATAACAGCCCCATAGACAGAGCTAAATCATAATCGAAAGCAAGACCATACTCAGTTAGATTATCCTGTTACTGCAGTTTCATCCATATTTTAGCCTTATCAGTCTGTAATATAAATAACCAAGCTGCATATAAATAACTTCATACAAGAGCTGAGCATGTCTTCACACTAGTATCTTAAAATATTTTGGTTAACCAGCCAGAGGTCCACAAACTCGGTAAGGTGTTGCCGAACATGTAAGGTTGCGCATTAAAAACGAAAAGATAGAACCTTCGCTGAAAAGCTACAAATAATCATCCTGTAACCCGAGATAAATCGCAATAGAAAACAGTACCGAAAAGCTCAGTTGCAGCCAAAAGTGAAACTGTAATCTCTGAATTCTGCAACTGAGCCGTTCCGTATTGCTTATAATAAGAGAAACCCACTACATATTTATGTCCCCAACACAATTTATAGGCATAACTAAAATTAGAGAGAAGTGTGTGCCTGCCGGTTGCCTATTAAAATATGGCCGCAAGTAGGGGGAACTCGCGCCGCCATCTTGTATTTTACACGTGCGCTTTTTTTTTTCGGGTGCCGGTTCCATGTCGAAAAAACTAGTTACTTTAGAGTAAAATCATGAATTGATAATTTATTAATTTTTATAAAAGTCTCAGAACAAGTGAGCCGTTGTATCTAAAGAATCATCATTGCAGTTTTTTCTTCTTATTTCCCTGTAGTCATTTTTTAAATGAACACTATTGCTTTTCCAGGAGCAAAAATTGTTAGCCGATAATTTTTCTTCGCATTTTACAAATGTTTTTAACACTTGGACCACCTTTGAAACAATACGCAGCAAAGGTGGCATACAAAGCAAAAATCTAAGATAGTATTATTAAAAAAAAACTACATTTTATCATAGAAAAAACTGCCCTCGATGTGTCGATTCAACATGAAACAATTGAGCTATGTACACGCAATGAGAAAGTTATGAAAAACATCAAACCTTAACTATATGTAAAGTCAAAACAAACAACGTAAGTAGAAGCACAATCTACTTACGTTGTTTGTTTTGACTTTACTATTCAGCACAAAGGTATTTATTTAACTTAACTATATGGTCACCTTTGAGTCACTTACCTTGCAGCTCTAACTATGACGTTTTATGTAAATAACTGTTACAATTTCGTACATTGGAGTGTTTTAGTTGCATATAATAATTTAACGCCAAAAATACTTACTTGCCGTTAAATTTCAAATTACGAACATTTAATTATTCAAAAGGCAATTAGAATTCAACAAATGCCGAGCTCCGTTATCTTAGTTTGAACAAATGAATTTTAAGTAACGATCTGCTTATTGATAATTTTTTATCTTTTATTTCTAACTAGAAATTTACCCGTTAAAGTATGAAGAGTGAAAATTGCTTAATCATTTGAGTGAAGCAACTGCCTGTTACGGGATATTTTGATAGTTAAAATTTTGGGTCGCATAATTTTAGGCAACTTATTGTTCCTTTCTGGCAAAACCAGCTAGGCCAAAATATATCAACTCATTTTTGGTGCCAAAAGATTGGCAACAGTTTAAAAAAATTAATACCAAATATCTCAGGTATCAAAATCTTCTCGTAAAAATATGTACAAAATTCAATAAACATTCTCAATTGCTAAGTAATTCATGATTATAAATATTTTCATTTCTAGCGACATCAGAGCATTACTGGATCAAGGATTTTGGTTATTATATGTATGAAACTAACTTAAAATGAAAATTTTGCAGATTTTTAACATTTAATGTATGAAAGAATGTATTTTAAAGCTTTGTCACTGCGAGGTAGTGATAAGATAATCGTAAAAACTACTGTTAAAGAGATTAAGAAGCTTTTTTTTTTTTAATGTACCAAAAATAGTAGATGACAAGGGAAAAATTACGTTGAAGAAATCATTTGATCAGTATTTTGAGTGATTTTTATAAATATGATAGAGCGCAATTTTCTGAAGTTAGCACAAGAAAAAATAAACCAGTATCTATAACACTAATACAAAATCGTTGAATATTAAACTAACCACCCAGGAAAAATTTCTCTCATGAAAGGCAATCCTTAATGAAAATATTAAATACACTTCTTTCAATATGTCGCATCAAAAAAAAAAAAAAAACTTGACGTCTTCAGCGATGGAATGCATTTAAAATCAAAACCGAAATGGTGCTCTAGAAGTTTTAAATTCCCTTGAATTTTCTTCTCTCGGAGAATATACAGTAAGAAAAAATGTTATCTCCACGGTACAGTTGCGAACCAAAAGCAGCAGAACATATTCGAATTTACGACGAATACTTTCTTTCTGGAAATGATTCATAGTAATAAGCAACATTTCAGGCATGTGGTTGGCTAGGATAGATAAGGCTCAATAAATTTAGCATGCATTGTCGACAGTACTATGTTTAATAAAAGTAACAATATTTTTTCTTCTTTTGCGTGTGGTTTTTAATCAAATATCTGAAAAGTGAATAAAAAAAGGAGCAATATTGTTTGTGTCGACGCATCGAACGTTCGTTAGTTTCTTTCCTTTTTTTCTGAGGGAGGAAAAGATGTGAGAATTTATACCAATCGTAACAAGAAGTGTTGAAATGCACGATACGTGGCATGTTAACTGTACAAGTAGAATAAAAAAGTTACTCAAAAATAATGGGCAGCTAATGTGCCCATTTTCTGCCAGTAACATATTTTTACTGAAACCATGAACGTTTCCCATTAAAATGCAGTAACCTCCCCCTTCAATTTCTCTGGAATCATTCTGAAGAATTCCGAAATCGTCTCGGTAAAATTTTAGCCATTTGAGACATAGAAGTCACTGCCATTTAGGGAGGTTCCAATGGTTCCACCGTTCTCAATGTTTGGATGTTTGAGGTAACCAGAATAATTTTGGAGACGAATACAGAAATGGTATCGTCTAATACATACATAGTTACATAGTGAATAAAAATATGATTTATTGCTCAAAATAGGGACAAAATGAAAAAATATATCTAAGCAATGATGCTTTATTTTTGAACAGCTAATACCATACGAATATAGTGTATTCATCAAAAATCATGTAATCTTTTTAAATTCCAGTAAAATATAGTTCATACAATGAATCTTTCTTGCGCAATGCAGTTTTCAAAATGAAGAAATGTATGGTTTTGTCTTTGTTCCAGGCTTTGAGAATTGATGATCCTCTAACTCTAAAGCATTTGTCTTAAAACAAGTTCAACTACAAATCCTCCCTCTCGATGACATTTCTTTTATCACTGGCAAAAGTTAAACTGAAGAAGATATTCATTATGTACCACTGCTTCATTCATTGCAGACACGCAAATGACAGACACTATCTATCAAGACATTCAAAAGTAACCTTTCTTAAGTTTTGCTCTTTGATATGACAATATTCGAATGTGCGCTTAATAAGAATTTCATCCTCTTTTTCTTAGTGTCTCATTCTCAAATATTAGTTTTTATAAAAGATAAAAAATGCTACATTTTCAGTATGCACCTTTATTTTTTAAATTTGTCAAATTAATTTGGTCGACACTAGAATTATGGTGGTTTCGTATACCTAAAATTACGGCGGGGTTCATTTTGACCCTCTGAGAAGAAATAGTTCCTTACATAATGTTATACATTTGTAAAAAAAATAGTTAAAATAAACCTCATTATATCAAATGCAGTTTATTTCATATAGGCAAAGATTTTAAGGATACGTAAAAAAATGTACCAAAAAAAGAGTGATTATAAATGCCCTTAAAATAATCAGCGCTGTTTCAGTTGCATTCAGAAACTAGCAGCTAATGATCATCTTTTTGTACAACTAGTGGTACCCGCACGACTTTGCCCGTGATAGAAAAATTAAACGGTCTTTTGGTTCGCCTGTATATTTACAAATAATGTATGGTGAATTTTCTCGCCAATTGGCTTGTACCAATGTTACGGTTCCGCGTTATAGTAATTTCGTGTCTCGCCAATTGGCTTGAGCCCATGTTACGGTTCCACGTTATGATAATTTTAAAATTTACTCGTCCATCTTATGATAATTTTGTTCTTAAAATTGGAATAGAAAAAGAACCACATCAAATTTTCGAAAAATTGCCTTAGGTGCACACCCCCATGCTACAAACTAACTTTGTACCAAATTTCATGAAAATCGGTCGATCGGTCTAGGCGCTATGCGCGTCACAGAGATCCTTACACTGTAAAAAATTTCCGACACGTTACTGGTTATTTCCGTGGAGCGTTTCAAGATTTCAAAGGTTTTCACCTATTTCCCCGTAAAATCAAGTATCCTCACAAAAAAGTTTCCTGAATTGCTAAAAGATGCATGAATGTAGACGATTCACCAGTGTAAAAATATTTTTTGCTACCAGTTTAAAAATTGACTGAGCGTGTTTATTAAGTGTGTCAGCTCTAGCTCAATTACGGCCCGTCCGGATTGATTAAGCTCCCAATGGGAGCAAATAAATCACTGGACAGCTGCAGGAATTGCAGGCGAGGAGCATGCTCGCGCAGCTGTGGCCAAAGCGCTAATGCTTCGGGAACCCTCTTAGTACATCAGGAAAGGATAAATCAATCATGTTAAACCTACGTAATTGTTCAGAAAGATTCCAGAGACACCACTGGCTTTAAAAAAGGAGATTTTCAAATATTTCAGAAAGGTTACTGACTTTTAGCGGAAAACGTTCCTGGTTTTTGCAAGATATGTTACTGGCTGAAATTGGGCACATCAGCTGCCTATTATTTTCAAGGAACGTTTCTGAATCGTTTTTACAGTGTACAGACAGAGAGAGAGAGATCCGGACAGAGAGACTTTTAACTTTATTATTAGTAAAAAAACATATAAATGGCTTAAGTTCTTGCAATGATATTTTCCCAGAGGCATTTTTGAGTTTCTGCTCTGTTTCCGCATCAGTAAATGTATTTGCACTTAAGTTTTTCTCAAAGGGGTGAAAATGACACATGGCCACCCTTTTAGATATAGTGTTAAAAAAAATAATAATTTTCTGGAAAATTTTATATCATTACGCAGCATGAAGATTTAACAAAAATCATGGAAGGATTGAGCTTTTTATGAAAATCGAGAGGATGAGTCAACAATAAAGGTTTGCTAATAGTCAAAATGACATCTCCCGTAATTCTAGTGTTAAGCCTCTTTTTTCATAATCATTTTTTCTTCATTCAGCAATGAATATTATCTACACACAAAATTGTGTACAGGTGTCCCTGGTATAACACGGTTAATTCGTTCCGTGTATTATCAAAACCGTGTTATACGCGACTTTTTTTAAAATAACATTTTTACTTCTTTTTTATACAAATTATGTAAATATTAAACGAAATCGAAATTCCATCTATTTTAAATATAACATTCGAGTTATATCAAAACCATGAAGTATTAAACTCAAGTTTCGTACCGTGTAATATCGAAACCTTTTCATAATAATCGCAAATTTGGTACCGTGTATTATCGAAACCGTGTTGTAGAAGTACTGTGTTATGCGAGGAACGCCTGTATATCTAGAGCAATTTTTCACTGTGTTCGATAAAAATGCAGCAAATAACGCAACAACTTTACGAGCGCAATTAAGAATACAACTATTTTGTGGGGTATCCAAGTAAGGGCAATGCAGTGATAGATCTGAATTAATATTGTGTTTATAATACTTTACTTTAATTCTTTTTCTGATTTATTTATCATATGTTATTTTTTATACTCACTCCCTCTCTCTTGATAAACTGTTATATAAATGCATTATGAACACTTGAAGCAGCAGAAAGAAAAAAGTTTACCAATTAACTAGATTTTATCATTTCAAAAAGGAAATTAAATCAAAACAGCTTATTGATTGTCTTAGATTAAATAATTACACTAAAATCAACTTTAAAGTAATAGCCATAAGCTTTCAACCAATTTAAACATTCAGTAAAAAATATCCGAAATAAATATGCCAGGAGATAAATATGTAAAGTAACATTGGAGTATCTGAGTAAAATAAATAATCGGGGTATGTGCAGCAAAAGTCGTCATACCATTACAGAAGAAAGTCGATTAACCGAAGTGTGGTCCACTGTAAAAAAATTCAGAAACGTTACTGGTTATTTCCGTGGTACGTTTCGTGATTTCAGAGGTTTTCACCTATTTCCCCAAAAAATCAAGCATCTTCGCAAAAAAGTTGCAGACCTTGCACTGGTGTGAAAAATATTTTTGCTACCAGTTTAAATATTGACGGAGCGTGTTTATTAAGTGTATCGGCTTTAGATTGTTTATGTCCCGTCCGGATTGACTAAGCTTCCAATGGGAGCAAATAAGTCACTGGATAGCTACAGCTTTGAGAGGCAGGAATAGCAGGCAAGGAATATGCTTGGTTCTTGCTTGCAATTTTCGCGTAGCTTGGCCGTGGTTGCTCTAATATTTCTAGAGCTTTCTTGGTAAATCAGGAAGGTTCCAATCAAATGAATATAACCTATTTAATTATTCTAGAAGGTTCACGACTGGCGTTAATAGGGGATATTTCTTAATATTCCTGAAAGGTTACTGACTTTTATCGGAAAACTTTCCTGGTTTTTGTAAGCTATGTTACTGGCTGAAATTGGGCACATCAGCTGCCTATTATTTTCAAGGAATGTTTCTGAATTGTTTTTACAGTGTCAGGACCAGACTTCCATAAATCGCAATTTTCGGATGAAAGAGGGATACTTGAAAGGGCTGTTCAGAGGCCATTAAAGATTTGCATTAAACAGGTACATACCTTCAAAACCACTACTAAATGTGATGCGTTAATTTTATTCTTTACTAATCCTCATATAAATAATGGCCGATGATCGAGTACCCACGTGTTTCAGCAATGAAACTCGCGCCACGGCATGATAATTTGATAATATGTTTTGGCAATGTTTAAAATTCAGGGAAAGGTTTTATTGTGACAAGACTGAACTCGATCCGAAAACTTAACAGTTTTACTGGTAAGACTGTGTTACTTCCGGAGAATGAAGAAACGAAAAAGTGGTCAACAATGAACGCTACCTACTGGTGTTCAGGGTTAATCCACTGGAGTTAGGGTTGCAATTTCAACTATCAAAATATCAGCAAACAGGCAATGGTTTCGCTCAAATGTGTAGAAGCAATTTTAACCCGGCGTGCCTTTACGGGCGACTTTCTGGTATAATAATAAAGCTGAAAGACTCGGCCTCTAAAAGTCTGTTGCGCGCGTAGTGCCTACACCGTTCGGCTGATTTTTGTGTTTGGCACAAAATTAGTTCGTAGCATCGGGGTGAACACCTCGAAGTCATTTTTCGAAAATTCGATTTTGTTCTTTTTCTATTCCCATTTTAAGCCACCATTGGTGGATTTATCTCCTCTGCAGCAATGCTGAGCGATTTACTATAAAATGGACGAGTAAATTACCGTAACATGGATGAGAAAACTAACATAGCATATTGGCGAGAAATTCATTATCCATTATTTGTAAATATGCTGGAGAACGAAATGAGCATTAAATTTTCTGCTACGAGAAAAGCCGTGCGTGTGCCGCTGGTATTATAATATAAAAAATAAATTTGCTCAATGAATATCGCACAAGTAAGAAAATACAGTGCAAGATAAGTAACATTTATTAGGGAGACTGAAAAGTAATTTTTTTTTTTTTAAACAAATAAATTTTCTAATGCTTGTAGATTTGATCAACAATTTAATAACCCTCGTTATCAAGTCTTTTCATATTTAGTATGCCAATTAGCAATCTCGTATGGATGAAAATCAATTGATTTTTGGAGCAGAATATCTGGAAATGGCATCTTGGGAGCAAGCCAAATTTTCAAGTGTTGGTCTCACGAAAAGTTTTTAAACGATTGAATAAAAGGGAAATCAGATGGTGCAATATGCCGCGAGAATATTTAAGACATTATAAGAGGAAAAGTAGTGATTCTGAAACTAAATAATGCAGGAATGCACTGCTCAAGGTGAACCCTTAAATAAGTAATCACACCTGGCATTGCATCATCTGAATTCCCTCTCTTCCAATCTATTTCTCACAAAATTCTTGAAAATTTGTTCAACATCCAAAGTGCCATCTAGTTATATTTTGCTCAAGAACTGATTGATTTCTATTTATCCGGTATTAAAATTTGTGCACTGCACGGCAAAAGGTTGCTTACGAAATTAACTACATATTTAATTAAAAAAAAAAAAAACTTACAAAAAATATTTGTTTGAAGAAACGTCATAACTTTCCAGTCCCATTAATACTTGCAAAATAAGTAATAAAAACGATATGTTTTACATTTATTACTATAACTAGAAACAATAAACTTGCTCAATAAATATCGCACAACCAAGAAACAACTGTGCGAGTTTAA
Organism: Uloborus diversus; assembly: GCF_026930045.1. Taxonomy (NCBI): domain Eukaryota; kingdom Metazoa; phylum Arthropoda; class Arachnida; order Araneae; family Uloboridae; genus Uloborus; species Uloborus diversus. The sequence goes on along the minus strand of NC_072739.1, from coordinate 77,499,017 downwards.
TCTGATATAATACAGTAAATTGCAACCCGTTTGTGTTATCAATAAAGCTGCAAACATTATTTTTGGTATTTTATTTTAAACGTAGTTAAGTAATGAAGAAATAATTACTTACTACTGCCATGTTTTAAGTTTTCTTCTAGCACTTTTTCGAATTTAACATCATTTCAAACTTACCAAGGAATTAAGTTCGAAGTCCCGACTTCGAGTAAACGAGGTTTCAGATCAAAGGGTTTCGGATATTCGAGGTTTACATTACAAATAACGCCTATATCATGGTCACTGCTATTTGATGCAACGTTTGATGAGTTGTGCTTTATTTAAGTTAATTTTCCACTTCATATATAATGCAGCTGAATCAATTTTCGAAAAGTTCTCCAATATTTCACGTGTTTTAAAGTATGGCTTAAAATGCATGTTATGCCTGAATACTAATACATAAAGTATCTCTTCAATATATTACATTCTCCAAAAAAGTTAATTACCCCCCCCCCCCCAAATGAATAATTTAAAACTAGATTCTTGGAATTTTCAATCTTCATCCGCTTGCTTGTTCCATTTCATAGACTTTCCACAGAAGTTTGCCAACTTTCCAAACAACGGAATAAAATGGCATCAAAAATAGAAATGCCTTTAGAATTTTCTCGTGACAATGATTACGAAATAATTTAAAATTTCCCAATAAAGGTTTTTGCGTTCATCAAATTGGAAGAATTATTCATTATGTTAGAATCTAATCGCCAAATTCGTTTCCAAAGCATAAGTAGAAAGAATTTTAATTAAAAGTTTGACTTCTCTTCAAAATTCCTGGACTTCGAAAGTTTCTCTCGAATGATGAATACCTTTTTCGGAAATATTTGTCAAGTTCTAGCCCATGGCGAAAAGTTTTGCCCGGGAGAAATATTTATCGTAAAGCATGCGTACTAGCTACTGCACAAATTCTTTTAATTGAAAGGAAAATATTCGTATTTGGCTTTTAATTATCTCAGTTCATTACTATTTAAGTTTTCCAATACAAAAACATAAAATTTTGACCCTTTTTTTGGCAGAACTACTTGCGTATGGTAATAAAAGTTTCCAAGAGGAAACCTTTTTGTTTTCCTCTAAAAACCTCAGTAAACGCAATTAAGTACTGAAGCAAAACTTCAAAATCAGCTGGGGTTTTTATAATAAATAATTTGTGGCTGGCAAGTTTTAGTTATACAGAGTGAATCTTAACTCTTAGGCAAAACTTTAAGGGGTATTAGAAGGGATAATAGGGTGCAAGAATCATGTGGAACATATGGTCGCAAACGCAATGCTGACGCGTTTCATGCACGCAAATCCAGAAACTGATGGATGCAAACAGGTCACAAATTTACTGTAGAAAGACGATTTTACGCAACATTTCAATTTTAAAGAAAGGTTTAGAGTTGTTGTTAAAAGTTACGGCCTGTAGTAACTCTAATACACGCTTCGCAACTCGCAACAAAGGCGCTGCGATCGATGAAACTTCGTTAAAATGGCTCGTTATTGCGACACTGAGTTCTTCGTCGTTGCGACGCATGTATTGCAGCTGCCGGCCTCTAATTTCAAAAACCGCTTTAAACCTTTCTTAAAGACTAAAATGTTTCGCAAAATCGTCCTTATGTAACAAATGTGTGACCTGTTTTGCGTCCATCAATTTCAGGCTTTGTGTGCATGTAACGCGTCAGAATTTCGTTCGCGACCATATGTTCCGATATGTGATTCTTGTTTCTTATCCTCCACTCTAACGCCCCCTTAAAGTTTTGCTCAAGTGTTTAGATTAACCCTATATATCAACTCAATCTGTATTCATACACTGTAACAATAGTTAAGAAACGTTCCAGGAAAATAATGGGGAGCTAATGTGCCAAATTTCCGTTAACATATCTTGTAAAAAACAGGAACAATTTACGTTAAAAGTCAGTAACCTTCTGGAAACTATCCTGAATTTTATTTGAAAATCATCCTCAGTTAAAGTCAGTCACTTCCCTAGAACCTTTGGAAAAAGCGTAAGTAGGTTTAAAACAAGTAGTTGGCACTTACCTGATATACCAAGGAAGTTCCAGAAGCATTTTTGCAACCATGGCCAAAACTAAGACGAAACTGTAAACTAAGCCAAACATCTGACTTGCCTGTAATTCTTGTAAAGCTACGGAACGAAGATACTTATTCACTCTTATTGAGATCTTGGTCAATCTGAATTGAAGTCGATAAAATTAATACACACTCAGTTAATCTTTAAACTGGTAGCAAAAAAATGTTTTTTATATGAGTGAAAAGATTGCTTCTGTGCAACTTGTAGAAATTCAGAAAATATTTTGACAAAGATACTTCATTTTCAGAGAAATTGATGGAAACCTGTGAAATCCCGAAACGTTCCACGGAAATAACCAGTGACGTTACGGATTTTTTTTTTTTTTTTTTACAGAATAGGATAGAGCATTTTTATGAATATATTTACACTTTATTCCCGCAAAACTGAAATTTTGGTTTAAAATGTCTACATTTCAGAAAAACGAACCATTAAGTATCGATGGAACCGTTAATAACATTTTAAAGTATCAACTTTCAAAAAAAAAAAAAGATAATTATAAGAAACTAATAATTTTCGCGGGTTCGGATGCGACATTACGACCACACTCGTTGCCCAGTCACGATGGACGCCGACTTAAATCTCTAGTCTCCAACTATAAAAGTTTCCCTAAAGCGAGATATTAATACAAAGAATGCTCCTTTCTTGATAGAGTGCAAAAATAATTAAAAGCTTTGTATTTATAATTTCAATAATGGCTCAAAGTGAATGAGTTAAAGAATGAGTTTAAAATGCCCTGTAACGAAATTATTTGCTTCTTGGGGAAAAAAAAAACTCTCTTGACTTCACTAAAAACTAAAAGCTCTATATAGCATCGGTGAAAATAAAAATGGCGAGCCGCTTGAAACACTACAAAACTGCTAACCAACCAAATGATTTGGATTTAAAATTATAGTAATAATTAAAATTAATGGATTATAGTGCAATGCATGAATTGTTTATTACTCTGAAGTTTTTTCGTTTTGAAAATACGTAAGCATTTGACATATTGCGAGAAAAAAATTTTCTAAAGTATTCATTCTTGTAAATTTATTGAAAAACAACAGAAAAATGCACGAATTTTTGTATGAATTTCTCGTTTATAATTGTAAGGTCACAAAAATGCCTTTTTGTTTTCAATGAAGACTTTTCTTTAAAGAGATTTTCTCAAACTTCTTATCAGTAGACCTCCTGCCATTTTTTCTTGCATTTTGAAAGAACTACATTCCAAAATCAGTTTTACATTTACATCTGAATGTTTCAAAACATAGGGTGCATTCAGGTGATAATATATGAATAGAAATATTCAAGTATTAAATGTAGGAACTTTGACAATAAACGTAACTTTACTGACGATTAAAAAACTCTAGCCTAACAGTGAATTTTAAAAAAGTATCAACTTCAAACTTGTTTTTGATAAATGGGGGCATAGAAAATTACTACGATGTGTGTTAAATAAAAGGTTTTTTGGTTTTTATAACAAGATAAACATAAGTATTTTATTGGGAAGGATAAACTGGATGCTTTAACTGAGAATGTTCAAGAGTTATCAACAACCTTAAAATATTTTATCGGACCATATCCTTTGTTTTGAGGTTGATATTGGAATCCACATTGAAACCTCTACAAGAGATGCAATGACAAAACGTTACTTACTTAGCCAAAGCTGTCTACCGCCATTAGGCAATGGTCGGTCTTCCGCCAGAACAAGCCCTTCTTTATGACGGCACTCACAACACCAAAGTCATTTCAGTTAAAAATGCTAGTATGATATTGATATATACTATTGGTAGTTTGAGAAAGGTGTAAACATGATATTTGTACGAAAGAAAGTAATTTTTTTCCACGAATACGCCTCCAATCTGTTCTCAAATGTGCCATCAATCTGTTTTCAGGAGTTCCCTCAATCTTCTCTCAAATGTGTCTTAAAATTTACGTTTGGCAAACATCCTGAGCTTCCAGGAATGAATGATTTCACTCTCTCAGATATATTTTTTTCTTAATTCGTTCTTTGACCCACGTTCGCATTTGATCAAGATAGTTCGTGAATTTTTGAGAAAAAGCATTTGTTTTTCAAGGAAGTAAGCATAACATCATATTTTTTACATGCTATAGTAAAAACAGCAATGTTTAAATTACTAAACCATGCAAGTTAAATTGTAATTCACATTACATAAAATTATTTATTTTAGGAAAATTAAGTAGAAAAAATATTGCAATCACATTAATTATTTAAGGTAAAGAAGCAAAATCATCAAATTTTTCCACGTTCCTAAAGGTAGCAGTTATATTGCGGGGCAAGTTAAACTGCATTCATTACAGACTGAAAGATATTTATACATTTATTCATTTTATTATTATTTTTTTTCACTTGAAGTGCTACTACGATTTTGAAAGATCAAGATATTAAGCAAAATGAAATTATATATATATATATATATATATATATATATATATATATAAATTCGCCGGAAGAAAACATTGTTTTAAAGTCTCATAATAAGTTAAGAATATTACACAAAATAAAATAACATTCTGCATTGAAACAATTTTTTCGTCTTTGCCTTTAGGTGGTTTTCCAAAAAGAAAACTCATTTTTCACTTACCTATATTTCTTACAATGAGAACAAATTTATTACTTTTTGCTTTCAAACATTGCGGCAAGACGGTAGAAACTGGAGATTTAATTAAATCATTCGTTCCATTGTTGTCTTGAAGGATTTCTAAATATTTGGACAAGATGAGAAAAATATATCCTCTCTGCATGTTGTTCGTATCTTATTGTCATCAAAAGTTGAGCGCTAAAAATATTGTAGCTTGATTTATCTTTGACTCTTTGTTTTCCATTTAGCTAGAAAAATAAACTCAAATAGAGATACTGTAATCAGAGCCTCTTTTTTGATTAGCGTTTTAATTAATATTTTGAGTCTAGAAGTGAAAATATTTTTCATCGGGTGAATAAAATAGCTCCTTGCAAAGTAATATTTTGCAGAAATAATCAGAAAGTGAAAGCAAAATTTTGTTCCTTATTTTCAGTAAACAAACCCTTAGCTTACTACATACATACATACATATATATATATATATATATATATATGTATGTAAGTATGTATGTATGTATGTATGTATGTGTGTGTGGGTGTGTGGGTGGGTGATCCAAAGTTATGTTGGAAAAATTTAATTAAATTTTATGTATCCAAGTCGCTAACCCCCTTTTTTCCAATCAGCAAAATGAGCTCTCAAACCAGAAAATGAATGCAAGATTTTAGGTCCTACTAAGTTGAATTAATCATTGCAGTAGCCACCAATCCAAATGTTTGTCCTCTATCTCAGTAACTGTTATAGCTCATCAGGCAAAGTACTGAACATATTACAAAATACTGTACAATACATATATATGCATTACCCAGTCTCTCTCTCTACAACACAGGGCAACAGTCATTTTGGTGCACGGATATTTGGAGCTGATTTAGTACGAATTTGGCACACTGAGTTCAAATATCACATCAGTTTTTGCACAGGAGCTCAAATTTCCGAGGTATTGAGCTTGAAATATATGTGACATAGGTTTAAGTTACACCCATAAATCAAATAAAAAACGAAGCATTGAATCTTTATTCCTACTGTATGATATAAATAAATCAGAGCTACCAGACTAATAAGGCTGTTGGTCAAGGATCACTAACTTTTAAGGGCCCCCGAAAAGACTAAAATTGTAATAGTCGATTATTTAAGAAAATAAAAGAAAATCAAGGTATTCTCCTTTATTTGTTTACAATTTTTTAGGTGTACAAGTGTAGGATGCACTGCCTATCAACAACAAGTATATTGAATGAGTGGTTCAACACCTCAACACCCCTGAAACCACCACCCCTGATTCTCCATTAATGTTTATGTTTTTTTAGGTTTGACTGCAGAGTACCTCCATAAATGTTTGTTTAGGGTTACACTCTATATTAAACGAGCCCTGAAAATATTATATACAGATATCTAACTCATCACACATCACACGAAGCGAATATATGCAAAGCAAGAACTTACAAGTTGACCTGAATTCGTTAAAACATTGTTACTAATCTTTCCAGATATTTATTTCATGTAGTGAATTTTCCTGAGCGTAACTGAACTGCAGACTGACAATAGGGCAAATACGCTGGAAGCAAACATTGTTTTAGAAGCCTATACTAGCTTCAGAAAGACGCAAAATGGTGTTAAAACTGCCTATTTTGGATAAAACAGCCGTACTTATCTGAAAAAGTAGAGCTGCTAGAGAAAAACTAATTTCATATTTCGATTCAGAGCCCCAAACATATCTAAAATCAGTTTTCATACTCTGGGCACAAAAGAAAAAAACATTTTTTTGTTCCCCTGTGTAATGAACACCACCCTAATCTGAACACTTTTGTTCTATTCCATGAGTGTTTAGAATAGAGAGAGTGCACTGTAATCTTATTTGTAGAACATCATCTATGTTGGTACTGAAGTTTGGTAAATAAATTTTCCTATAGCATTTCTATTTTCTTTCCGTCACTGCTTTTTTCTCTGTTATAGAAAACTTCCACAAATCTACAGATAATACCATATGGAATACGGACATGCTTGCAGAGAATATGATTCACAAATTTACAAAGTGTTTATCTTCTTGGACCACGATAGGCCGTCTTAGACCACCATATATACGGTGTTTCAAAAATGATTGATACATTTGAAAAATCAATAAAACCTAAACGGGCAGCGATAGAAATATACCGTTTGTTGCATTATGCTTGGGAAAATGGTAAATTTTCAGACAGACAAACTTTAAAATTTAGTTAATATGTTCCTCAACAGATGACGCTGCAGGTATTTTAAAAAGTAACGCAATCTGTACGATCGCCAAAATGACCGGTATGTTTGAAAAAACAATAAAAACTAAACGGGCAGCGAGAGAATTACTGTTTATTTGCAATATGCTTAGAAAAACAGTAAATTTTCAGACAGACACACCTGCAGCTTTCTCTAAATACCTGCACCACCATCTGTTGAGGAACATTGTAACTAATTTTAAAAGTTTGTCCATTTAAAAGTAAATTTGCTGTGCTCTCCAGTATTTAATATTAGGACACAAAATCTGTAATTTTTTTCCTATGAAAATAACGTTATTTGAAGCACTTTTAGCGAAAAAAAAAGGAAATTATAAATTTCGCACTGGTGCACTCTTCTTCCGAACCCGCGATATTTATACAGGGTGTTCCGTTTTAACCTTTCAAGACCTTTATTTTCGCAACCGTTAGTAGTATATGTATACTTCAAATTGCAAAAACGTTCAAAATCTGAAGCAGAGTTAAGATATTGAAAGTTTGAAGTGAAAATAAAAATAAGTCAAAAAATACAAAATATAACTTTTTATACGGGCCCCAGGTCCCCTAAGTTATATTTAGGGAAATATTCTCCATTGACACAAAAAACTATTATTGACGCGAAAAACTTGACATTGTGCGACCAAAATTCAAGGCGATATTCCATTTTAAAGTTTTAAGGGACCATACAAGAGATGAAATAGGAACTTATCGCCTTTTCAGAAGAATGAGAGGTTGTCAAAGTAAAAAGGACAAGAATTTATACTTTTCATTGCTATTCAAAAATTTTGAAATAATACGCAAAACCACGCCACTAAACCTGGAACAATTTTAAAAATCACACTCTATGCACACATATAATTTTAAACACTTTTTAACCGCTATACTTTTTGGCTTTCACGAGCAAAGCTCCCGCCGTCAAGTCTGAGCCCGTCTACTGCCATAGAAATTGACTTCGTTCATTTTCTGCACGGGTAGGCAGGAAGGCTTTTTGGCGCCACTTTGCCACTCGTCTGCTCGCCTTTGTTTAGTCGTACGGGTTTTTGACATCTAAGCTTCCCTTGGAAAAATGAGAAGCGCCTCGTTACTATAGCAGTAGATAGGCGCAGACATTTCGGCGGTGGCTTTTCTCGTGATGGTCGGACAGTACTTTCCCCCAAAAGGTATTATTGACTGCGAGTATAAGTATAGTAAGTCACAAAACGCTGCGTTTCATATCTCAGTGAATATTGGTCCAACTAATTTCAAACTTTATGTGTTGAAATTATTTTTCAATGGAGAATATTTCCCAAAATATAGCTTAGGGGACCTGGGGCCCGTATAAAAAGTTACATTTTGCACTTTTTGACTCATTTTTATATTTGCTTCAAACTTTCAATATCTTAACTCTGTATCTGATTTTTAACATTTTTGCAATTGGAAGTATGCATCTAGGACTAACGGTTGCAAAAATAAAGGTCTTGCAGGTGAAAACGGAGCCCCCTGTACATATATATATTAAAATAATGGCCAAATGTTGCTCTAGTTAATTTCCAACCTATGTACTACACATTGTCTGTTTCCTGCATTTTTTTCCTAAATGTCACTGTTGTATTAATATTTCTCTACATTTTTAAGAACACACTGATAAAAGAATCCGTCCTCAAAAACATAAAAAAAAAGTTAAAAAAAATAAAGTGTTAAGTATTGAAAATTCAAAATAGCAAATACTTCACCATAAAGAATTTGCACTTAGAATAACAAACTAGCTTGCACTCTGGATTGAAGCGAGAAACTTCCAACCTAATAATTTTCACTAAACTTTTGAAATTCTTCCAAAGTTGCTGGAAGTAAAGTTATTTTCAAACTTTTGATGAGTAACTAGAACTTCAAAACCGCGTTTGAAATGAATAGTTCAACGTGTGGAATCTTCTCCTATGAGCGTTGTCAGTGATAAATGGAAATTCAAAGTAGTTTGGATCTCCGTGAAATTCTCAGCTTTTCACCCGTTTTGAGCTTTTTTTCATTTCTTAAATAGTTTTATCCACTAAAAATAACTGTTTATTATTATTCAGACCTTTAAAATATTTTGAAGTAAAAATACTTACATTTGTTTAATGTTAATCAATAGGAATGTGTCGTTCATGAACGGACGAGTGTAAAATTATTGAAATGAACGGTGCGATACAATGTGTTAAAAAATGAACGTCCATTCATTTAAATGGTGAACGGTTTGAAATTTGGAACATTATACTGATGCACTTGTAGTGCTCTTTGCACACTTCGTACCTTTGTTCATTTAACGGTATAGAAAATTTTACTGGAAGAACATTTGTTTCAATTCCTTCGCTTTTTTTTATTTTCATTGGCCTTTAAGTTATACTGAACAAGTAAGCATATTGTTAATTTAAATACTGTCGTATATTTTAAAATAAAGCATTGGGCATCACTTGCTGTTCAGCTTTCCGTCGTCATTCCGTTAACGTCATCAAGTGAATGAATTACGTTGTATTATTTACATAACCTAGCGTACGAATTTTTTAATTATTTATAAATTTATTCATTTATTTTATACATTTTTTTAAATATTTCTAGTTCAAATTTCTTTAATTAACTGTTTATGTTTTAAATAACTTTTTTAAATGAACGAGTTAAATGTATGGCTAGAAAAATGAATGATCTTCTGTGGAACGAATCATTAAAAAGAACGATATAACCCATGCCTATTAATGTGTACTCTTAAACAAAATGTTTGATCTGAAATACTTATGGTTTGATGATGAAATATTACTAAATGATTTTAAATTATGACACACAAAACGAAATGTGAACAACAAAAGTTTAAGAACATGGTTACCTACGATTTTACTTTTGCGCTTTGCATATTTTTTGACTGTCGAATGTACACTAGCTTTGAAATTCTTTTGCAAAAAAGGAAATCTGACTTATATACCTAAATATACACTCATATTTTCACTAAAATACGAAACGTACTTACAATCAATCACAAAAAGATTGTCCAGCCTCCAACGTTTTGTGCTATACAATAAAGCATATTACTAATATAAAAATGGATTTGTATACGTAGAACATGATTGCATAACTGCACGTCAAATTCTCGACTCACATGATAAAGTATTTGGAACCAGAGCTGCGGAGATGGACCGATTTTGAGGTAAAGGAGTCGAAGTTGGGAGTAGAAAGTTCAAAGTTCCAAGAGCCAGAACCGATTCACGGTCATTTTTCCTCAAAGTCCACTACTCTGTTCTAATTTTCCTCTGTTATGAAGAACGTGTAGTATTCTATACTCTAGTTCCTTTTACCTTAGTCTCCTGTACCTAGTCCCCCTGTTAAACCACTACATGTGTTTTAACTGGTTGGATGGGGTCCTGAAGGAAGCTCCGCTTCCTGATCTGGACCAGTGCCCGAATAATCCCTGGTCTACGAGGTCAGAGGTATTTGGATTGGGATTTTCGAGAATCTTGTGATCACGAAATTTATTTAATGTGTCCCAGCCACCATTAGGGAACACAGTGGATCTCCGACTGGCTGGTATTAAACCTGTGACCATCCTTGTCACGAGTCTATAATACAACGATGATGACTATCAGTAGGTTGGTTGGTTATACAGCCGAGCCCGCTTATTAGAATATCGGTTAAAAGAATATCCCGCTTAATACAATACATTTTCTAATGTAATGTGTTATTTTGATCCCGGTTATTAGAATATCCTATTTATTAGAATTTTGTCTCTTGGCAAAATGGCTACTACATTAAGCGGGTTCGATTGTACTATATACTGTATAAATGCTTTAAATATAGTAGTGTTTCTTTTTTTTTTTTTGAAAGCACCACAAACTTACGCATTCTTCCAATAAGAGTCACCAAAAAGTTGATACGTTTCTTTAACTATCAATCAGTAGAATCCCTGAATATGATATTGTTAGAAATCCTGAAGGGTAATCGATTGGTGTCCTTTATGCCTTTACGAAGGGTGACTTTAGCTTTTGCAAAGGGTAACTTCAGTCTTCCCCGGGAGAAGACCATGCATTTCTAGGCGACTGACCCTTCTACCTCGGCGTGTACAGTGTGAGTATCACCTTTGCATGTGTGCTCCAAAAATGTTCTAAAAAGACGACAGTGTGAGTGCTCCAAAAGTATTCTCAAACGCGTGTTTGAAAGTGTTCAAAATGTGTGTTGAACTAAGCAAATGACCTGAAAATTATTATTGGAAGTATTCAGAATACTGCATAGTAAATTGTGCTTAAAAGTGTTGAACAGAAAAGGGGGACTAGTTTCAAAGTTGTAGTGCATTACATATTTAACGAAGTATTTTATTTCTTTCAACCATATCTCAAAAATTTGCTAAACTATGAATTAGCTTTATGACACTTTGAACTTTTATCCTAAACACAGGATACCACTGAAGTTTTAAACATAATGAAGCATCAATTATTTACGCAAAACAAGGTTAAGAACCTAAAACTTGTGAGAACACATTACAATCTCTTAAAAGCACTTAGTGCGTGTAAAAGAATCTGAAATGCTGCTTGACTGAAATTTTATTTTAAAACAAACAATTGGTCCTTCTGTTGGCGAGTAAAATAATAAATAAATTGTTCTCAATGCTTTCTCTCTCTCTTTTCAGGTAAAGGACTTATCTGTAATTAGTTCTTTGAAAAGTAAATGCAATATGGAGCGAAAACGAAGAGTCAGAATAGTTTAATTTTTAATGACAAGCTCTCGTTCTTAAATGGGAAGTAATCGGACAAGACAACGATTCTTCTAATGCACATTAAAATTGAGCAAACATAAACAGCTCTGACTCTACTCATTAATATGTGATTTGAATTGTCGTTGAGCATTAATTAAACATAACTTCGTTACAAATATGAGAAGGGAGACGACGCACTAGTTGATTTATTTGTAAAGCACATTTCAAATATGTAGAAATTTTTATGAATTGAAAACAGGCTGTTTCATGAAGCATATGCATGATTTTTTAATTCTCTAATTTGCTTTCATTTTTCACATTAATACATTTTGATAAGTTATACATCACTTATTACAAATGCTGTTTGCCATTCTGTTGAATAATTCCGTAACGTAATTTTGTTTAATGGAAATTATATTTTTTTAATACAAATATCACTTGTTTGAGTTGCATAAGATTTTATGCAATCTTGGAAATGCTTTTAATTATCTTCTGTCGCTTGGTTATAATTAAAAGAACATTGTCAGCGTTGATTTTAGTGTCCTCATTTGTTATTTTTCTCATATACATGAGAAACCCCAATTAAGGATATTTTTCCCTTACAAATAAATTAAAGGTTGCACTGTAATTTAGAGTTTTGTGAGCGTAAGTGCAATGGTGATCCTATTTTTTGCATGTATAAATGAGAGAAGGGTGATGTGGAATACGATGCAAACCTCCTGGCACTTTTGAACACATCATCTAGTTAAGAACTTCTATTGGTGAAACATCTGATGTAGAAGCTGTGTATATCTTTACACTTGTCGGAAAAAATGATTTTCTCAGCAGTATAAAATCTACATTCAAGAAAACTGTTGCGATTCCGACAATTTTTCATAAATACTTCGACTGTTTTTTACAGAAAACTAGTGGAAACCCGTGTAACCCCGGAAATAATCTCTGATATTTTGTGTTTTAGGGTCGGTACTCAGCTTATTACCACAAAGCCAAATTAACATGATAGAAAAATGGAATTTATCTCAGTTTTCTCCCTTGGGCTATTTCTTACTCTGATGAATTAGAGGGGAAAAGCAAATAACTGAAACAAATTTCCACAAACGTCCATAACCAGATTTTGTCTGTACCAAGTGTAATGAGCATCGTAAAAACTCATGCAGAAACCAGGTAACCAGTCTATCTAAAACGAATTTTTCGTAATATTTTGCAGAGCAAGAACTCGTGAGCGCCAGGCCTACGTCATAGTGTAAAGGACCAAAATGTTTCTGCGCAAGCACATTACAGCAGGTAAGAAAGGTTCGTTATTATTTCAACTGTGTCGCGCTGGCTTTGGCAGGCAACAGGAAGCAATAGTTGCGTCAAAAATTAAACGACATTCAGTCATTCCATGTCAGGGCACCTCGTCGTCTCCACCCTACCATCTCTTATTAAAACAAAATTTTATAGAAGGGCAGACATACCTTTGAAACTAACCTATGCAAATTTTCAGCTTCCAAGATCCAAACCACGATAGAATCTATTAACAATTTAAAAAAGGGCTCAAAATGGCGGATTAGATTCGTAAAATGAATTGCCATGTTCAGGCAGGTTCCCCATTCAAAACCATTCTGGAGGGTTTTTTTTTTTTTTTTTTTTTTTAAAATTTTTGAAGCATTCTCGATCCTTATGATTTGTGTCTTCAAAATTAAAAATTTTCATAGGTTAGTTACAAAGACATGTCTGCACCTTGGTAAAACGTCCTTCAAAGAGAAGATGGTTGAATGGGGGATCACCAGGTCACGTGACATTGACTCAATCTATAATGTTTAGTTTTTGCCGCAATCTTCCGCACCTTGGATACCTGTTTTCTGCCAAAGCCCGCGCGACTCAGCTTAAAGAATATCGAACCTTTCGTACCTGCTGTGATGTGCTTATGCAAACGAGCTGATGTGTGCATCACATGACTTCCTTTTACTCCAATTTAATGTCATTTCCCCATTATTCGCTATTTTAATGTGATTCAATATTTATTCTCTAAATATCACCAACAATGGCCAAATTGAAACCAAAAAAAAAAAAAAAAAACTCCGCCAAATTTGTCGCCAAGTTGGCGACAAAACTTGGCGACCAAAAGACTGGCGATATATCGCCAAGTGTCCGACAAATTATAACGCCACTTGAGTTTACATCGAAATTAACAATGATTTCCCCCCAAAAAGGTGCAGAAGACCCCCTTAGGAACATCCGAAAGCAACCAAAAGGGGAGGTGCACAACTAGACCCCACTACGAGTCTATGTACCAAATTTCAACTTTCTAGGACATACCATTTTTGAGTTATGCGAGATACATACGCACATACGCACATACGCACATACATACAGACGTCACGAGAAAAGTCGTTGTAATTACCTCGGTGATGGTCAAAATGGATATTTCGCGTGTCTATACATTCTTAGGCACTTTTCCGCATGTGGTCGAATCGAAAAAAAAACTCAACATTCATTTGGGGGTGAGCAAAATGGAAATTAAGGGCGATTTTTGAGTGAAAATTTTTTCGCGAATACAATACTTCCTTTTTTGTTGGTTTAAAGGTTGCTTACGAAATTAACTACATATTTAATTTTAAAAAAAAAAACCTTACAAAAAATATTTGTTTGAAGAAACGTCATAACTTTCCAGTCCCATTAATACTTGCAAAATAAGTAATAAAAACGATATGTTTTACATTTATTACCATAACTAGAAACAATAAACTTGCTCAATAAATATCGCACAACCAAGAAACAACTGTGCGAGTTTAATCTGATATAATACAGTAAATTGCAACCCGTTTGTGTTATCAATAAAGCTGCAAACATTATTTTTGGTATTTTATTTTAAACGTAGTTAAATAATGAAGAAATAATTACTTACTACAGCCATGTTTTAAGTTTTCTTCTAGCACTTTTTCGAATTTAACATCATTTCAAACTTACCAAGGAATTAAGTTCGAAGTCCCGACTCGGGGGGGGGGGGGAGTAAACGAGGTTTCAGTTCAAAAGGTTTCGGATATTCGAGGTTTACATTACAAATAACGCCCATATCATGGTCACTGCTATTTGATGCAACGTTTGATGAGTTGTGCTTTATTTAAGTTAATTTTCCACTTCATTTATAATTCAGCTGAATCGATTTTCGAAAAGTTCTCCAATATTTCACGTGTTTTAAAGTATGGCTTAAAATGTATGTTATGCCTGAATACTAATACATAAAGTATCTCTTCAATATATTACATTCTCCAAAAAAGTTAATTACAAATGAATAATTTAAAACAAGATTCTTGGAATTTTCAATCTTCACCCGCTTGCTTGTTCCATTTCATAGACTTTCCACAGAAGTTTGCCAACTTTCCAAACAACGGAATAAAATGGCATCAAAAATAGAAATGCCTTTAGAATTTTCTCGTGACAATGATTACGAAATAATTTAAAATTTCCCTATAAAGGTTTTTGCGTTCATCAAATTGGAAGAATTATTCATTATGTTAGAATCTAATCGCCAAATTCGTTTCCAAAGCATAAGTAGAAAGAATTTTAATTAAAAGTTTGACTTCTCTTCAAAATTCCTGGACTTCGAAAGTTTCTCTCGAATGATGAATGCCTTTTTCGGAAATATTTGTCAAGTTCTAGCCCATGGCGAAAAGTTTTGCCCGGGAGAAATATTCATCGTAAAGCATGCGTACTAGCTACTGCACAAATTCTTTTAATTGAAAGGAAAATATTCGTATTTGGCTTTTAATTATCTCAGTTCATTACTATTTAAGTTTTCCAATACAAAACATAAAATTTTGACCCTTTTTTTGGCAGAACTACTTGCGTATGGTAATAAAAGTTTCCAAGAGGAAACCTTTTTGTTTTCCTCTAAAAATCTCAGTAAACACAATTAAGTACTGAAGCAAAACTTTAAAAACAGCTGGGGTTTTTATGACAAATAATTTGCGGCTGGCAAGTTTTAGTTATATAGAGTGAATCTAAACTCTTAGGCAAAACTTTAAGGGGTATTAGAAGGGATAATAAAGTGCAAGAATCATGTGGAACATATGGTCGCAAACGCAATGCTGACGCGTTTCATGCACGCAAATCCAGAAACTGATGGATGAAAACAGGTCACAAATTTACTGTAGAAAGACGATTTTACGCAACATTTCAATTTTAAAGAAAGGTTTAGAGTTGTTGTTAAAAGTTACGGCCTGTAGTAACTCTAATACACGCGTCGCAACTCGCAACAAAGGCGCTGCGATCGATGAAACTTCGTTAAAATGGCTCGTTATTGCGACACTGAGTCCTTCGTCATTGCGACGCATGTATTGCAGCTGCCGGCCTCTAATTTCAAAAACCGCTTTAAACCTTTCTTAAAGACTAAAATGCTTCGCAAAATCGCCCTTATGTAACAAATGTGTGACCTGTTCTGCGTCCATCAATTTCAGGCTTTGTGTGCATGTAACGCATCAGAATTTCGTTCGCGACCATATGTTCCGATATGTGATTCTTGTTTCTTATCCTCCCCTCTAACGCCCCTTAAAGTTTTGCTCAAGAGTTTGAATTAACCCTATATATCTACTCAATCTGTATTCATACACTGTAACAATACTTAAGAAACGTTCCAGGAAAATAATGGGGAGCTAATGTGCCAAATTTCCGTTAATATATCTTGTAAAAAACAGGAACAATTTACGTTAAAAGTCAGTAACCTTGTGGAAACCATCCTGAACTTTATTTGAAAATCATCCTCGGTTAAAGTCAGTCACTTCCCTAGAACCTTTGGAAAAAGCGTAAGTAGGTTTAAAACAAGTAGTTGGCACTTACCTGATATACCAAGGAAGTTCCAGAAGCATTTTAGCAACCATGGCCAAAACTAAGACGAAACTGTAAATTAAGCCAAACAATTGACTTGCCTGTAATTCTTGTAAAGCTACGGAACGAAGATACTTATTCACTCTTATTGAGATCTTGGTCAATCTGAATTGAAGTCGATAAAATTAATACACACTCAGTTAATCTTTAAACTGGTAGCAAAAAATGTTTTTTATAAGAGTGAAAAGATTGCTTCCGTGCAACTTGTAGAAATTCAGAAAATATTTTGACAAAGATACTTCATTTTCAGAGAAATTGATGGAAACCTGTGAAATCCCGAAACGTTCCATGGAAATAACCAGTGACGTTACGGATTTTTTTTTTTTTTTTTTTTTTTTTTTTTTTACAGAATAGGGTAGAGCATTTTTATGAATATATTTACACTTTATTCCCGCAAAACTGAAATTTTGGTTTAAAATGTCTACATTTCAGAAAAACGAAGCATTAAGTATCGAACGAACGGTTAATAACATTTTAAAGTATCAACTTTCAAAAAAAAAATAATAATAAGATAATTATAAGAAACTAATGGTTTTCGCGGGTTCGGATGCGACATTACGACCACACTCGTTGCCCAGTCAGTCTTGATTGAGTGCAAAAATAATTAAAAGCTTTGTATTTATAATTTTAATAATGGCTCAAAATGAATGAGTTAAAGAATGAGTTTAAAATGCCCTGTAACGAAATTCTTTGCTTCTTGGGGAAAAAAAAAACTGTCTTGACTTCACTAAAAACTAAAAGCTCTATATAGCATCGGTGAAAATAAAAATGGCGAGCCGCTTGAAACACTACAAAACTGCTAACCAACCAAATGATTTGTATTTAAAATTATAGTAATAATTAAAATTAATGGCTTATAGTGCAATGCATGAATTGTTCATTACTCTGAAGTTTTTTCGTTTTGAAAATACGTAAGCATTTGACATATTGCGAGAAAAAAGTTTTCTAAAGTATTCATTCTTGTAAATTTATTGAAAACAACAGAAAAATGCACGAATTTTTGTATGAATTTCTCGTTTATAATTGTAAGGTCACAAAAATGCCTTTTTTTTTTCAATGAAGACTTTTCTTTAAAAAAATTTTTTCAAACTTCTTATCAGTAGACCTCCTGCCATTTTTTCTTGCATTTTGAAACAACTACATTCCAAAATCAGTTTTACTTTTATATCTGAATGTTTCAAAACATAGGGTTCAATTCAGGTGATAATATATGAATAGAAATATTCAAGTATTAAATGTAGGAACTTTGACAATAAACGTAACTTTACTGACGATTAAAAAACTCTAGCCTAACAGTGAATTTTAAAAAAGTATCAACTTCAAACTTGTTTTTGATAAATGGGGGCATAGAAAATTACTACGATGTGTGTTAAATAAAAGGTTTTTTGGTTTTTATAACAAGATAAACATAAGTATTTTATTGGGAAGGATAAACTGGATGCTTTAACTGAGAATGTTCAAGAGTTATCAACAACCTTAAAATATTTTATCGGACCATATCCTTTGTTTTGAGGTTGATATTGGAATCCACATTGAAACCTCTACAAGAGATGCAATGACAAAACGTTACTTACTTAGCCAAAGCTGTCTACCGCCATTAGGCAATGGTCGGTCTTCCGCCAGAACAAGCCCTTCTTTATGACGGCACTCACAACACCAAAGTCATTTCAGTTAAAAATGCTAGTATGATATTGATATATACTATTGGTAGTTTGAGAAAGGTGTAAACATGATATTTGTACGAAAGAAAGTAATTTTTTTCCACGAATACGCCTCCAATCTGTTCTCAAATGTGCCATCAATCTGTTTTCAGGAGTTCCCTCAATCTTCTCTCAAATGTGTCTTAAAATTTACGTTTGGCAAACATCCTGAGCTTCCAGGAATGAATGATTTCACTCTCTCAGATATATTTTTTTCTTAATTCGTTCTTTGACCCACGTTCGCATTTGATCAAGATAGTTCGTGAATTTTTGAGAAAAAGCATTTGTTTTTCAAGGAAGTAAGCATAACATCATATTTTTTACATGCTATAGTAAAAACAGCAATGTTTAAATTACTAAACCATGCAAGTTAAATTGTAATTCACATTACATAAAATTATTTATTTTAGGAAAATTAAGTAGAAAAAATATTGCAATCACATTAATTATTTAAGGTAAAGAAGCAAAATCATCAAATTTTTCCACGTTCCTAAAGGTAGCAGTTATATTGCGGGGCAAGTTAAACTGCATTCATTACAGACTGAAAGATATTTATACATTTATTCATTTTATTATTATTTTTTTTCACTTGAAGTGCTACTACGATTTTGAAAGATCAAGATATTAAGCAAAATGAAATTATATATATATATATATATATATATATGTAAATTCGCCGGAAGAAAACATTGTTTTAAAGTCTCATAATAAGTTAAGAATATTACACAAAATAAAATAACATTCTGCATTGAAACAATTTTTTCGTCTTTGCCTTTAGGTGGTTTTCCAAAAAGAAAACTCATTTTTCACTTACCTATATTTCTTACAATGAGAACAAATTTATTACTTTTTGCTTTCAAACATCGCGGCAAGACGGTAGAAACTGGAGATTTAATTAAATCATTCGTTCCATTGTTGTCTTGAAGGATTTCTAAATATTTGGACAAGATGAGAAAAATATATCCTCTCTGCATGTTGTTCGTATCTTATTGTCATCAAAAGTTGAGCGCTAAAAATATTGTAGCTTGATTTATCTTTGACTCTTTGTCAAAGGAGCGCTAAAAATATTGTAGCTTGATTTATCTTTCCATTTAGCTAGAAAAATAAACTCAAATAGAGATACTGTAATCAGAGCCTCTTTTTTGATTAGCGTTTTAATTAATATTTTGAGCCTAGAAGTGAAAATATTTTTCATCGGGTGAATAAAATAGCTCCTTGCAAAGTAATATTTTGCAGAAATAATCAGAAAGTGAAAGCAAAATTTTTTTTCCTTATTTTCAGTAAACAAACCCTTAGCTTACTACATACATACATACATATATATATATATATATATATATATATATATATATATATATATATATATATATATATATATATATATATATATATGTAAGTATGTATGTATGTATGTATGTGTGTGTGGGTGTGTGGGTGGGTGATCCAAAGTTATGTTGGAAAAATTTAATTAAATGTTATGTATCCAAGTCGCTAACCCCCTTTTTCCAATCAGCAAAATGAGCTCTCAAACCAGAAAATGAATGCAAGATTTTAGGTCCTACTAAGTTGAATTAATCATTGCAGTAGCCACCAATCCAAATGTTTGTCCTCTATCTCAGTAACTGTTATAGCTCATCAGGCAAATTACTGAACATATTACAAAGTACTGTACAATACATATATATGCATTACCCAGTCTCTCTCTATAACACAGGGCAACAGTCATTTTGGTGCACGGATATTTGGAGCTGATTTAGTACGAATTTGGCACACTGAGTTCAAATATCACATCAGTTTTTGCACAGGAGCTCAAATTTCCGAGGTATTGAGCTTGAAATATATGTGACATAGGTTTAAGTTACACCCATAAATCAAATAAAAAACGAAGCATTGAATCTTTATTCCTACTGTATGATATAAATAAATCAGAGCTACCAGACTAATAAGGCTGTTGGTCAAGGATCACTAATTTTTAAGGGCCCCCGAAAAGACTAAAATTGTAATAGTCGATTATTTAAGAAAATAAAAGAAAATCAAGGTATTCTCCTTTATTTGTTTACAATTTTTTAGGTGTACAAGTGTAGGATGCACTGCCTATCAACAACAAGTATATTGAATGAGTGGTTCAACACCTCAACACCCCTGAAACCACCACCCCTGATTCTCCATTAATGTTTATGTTTTTTAGGTTTGACTGCAGAGTACCTCCATAAATGTTTGTTTAGGGTTACACTCTATATTAAACGAGCCCTGAAAATATTATATACAGATATCTAACTCAACACACTACACGAAGCGAATATATGCAAAGCAAGAACTTACAAGTTGACCTGAATTCGTTAAAACATTGTTACTAATCTTTCCAGATATTTATTTCATGTAGTGAATTTTCCTGAGCATAACTGAACTGCAGACTGACAGTAGGGCAAATATGCTGGAAGTAAACATTGTTTTAGAAGCCTATACTAGCTTCAGAAAGACGCAAATTGGTGTTAAAACTGCCTATTTTGTATAAAACAGCCGTACTTATCTGAAAAAGTAGAGCTGCTAGAGAAAAACTAATTTCATATTTTGATTCAGAGCCCCAAACATATCTAAAATCAGTTTTCATACTCTGGGCACCAAAGAAAAAACATTTTTTTTTGTTCCCCTGTGTAATGAACACCACCCTAATCTGAACACTTTTGTTCTATTCCATGAGTGTTTAGAATAGAGAGAGTGCACTGTTATCTTATTTGTAGAACATCATCTATGTTGGTATTGAAGTTTGGTAAATAAATTTTCCTACAGCATTTCTATTTTCTTTCCGTCACTGCTTTTTTCTCTGTTATAGAAAACTTCCACTTTACGTAACAAAGTGCTAAATCATCGCGACCCCTAAATAGTGATCAAGTGACGTGATTTTTTCCCTCTCAAATCTACAGATAATACCATATAGAATACGGACATGCTTGCAGAGAATATGATTCACAAATTTACAAAGTGTTTATCTTCTTGGACCACGATAGGCCTTCTTAGACCACCATATATACGGTGTTTCAAAAATGATTGATACATTTGAAAAATCAATAAAACCTAAACGGGCACGATAGAAATATACCATTTGTTGCATTATGCTTGGGAAAATGGTAAATTTTCAGACAGACAAACTTTAAAATTTAGTTAATATGTTCCTCAACAGATGGCGCTGCAGGTATTTTAAAAAGTAACGCAATCTGTACGATCGCCAAAATGACCGGTATATTTGAAAAAACAATAAAAACTAAACGGGCAGCGACAGAATTACAGTTTAGTTGCAATATGCTTAGAAAAAGAGTAAATTTTCAGACAGACACACCTGCAGCTTTCTCTAAATACCTGCACCACCATCTGTTGAGGAACATTGTAACTAATTTTAAAAGTTTGTCGGTTGAAAACTCTTAAGAATATTTGCTGTAAGCAAAGTAAATTTGCTGTGCTCTCCAGTATTTAATATTAGGACACAAAATCTGTAATTTTTTTCCAAAGAAAATAACGTTATTTGAAGCACTTTTTAGCGAAAAAAAAAAGGAAATTATAAATTTCGCACTGGGGCACTCTTCTACCGAACCCGCGATATTTATACAGGGTTTAATACCGTTTTAACCTTCAAGACCTTTATTTTCGCAACCGTTAGTAGTATATGTATACTTCCAATTGCAAAAACGTTCAAAATCTGAAGTAGAGTTAAGATATTGAAAGTTTGAAGTGAAAATAAAAATAAGTCAAAAAATACAAAATATAACTTTTTATACGGGCCCCAGGTCCCCTAAGCTATATTTAGGGAAATATTCTCCATTGACACAAAAAACTATTATTGACGCGAAAAACTTGACATTGTGCAACCAAAATTCAAGGCGATATTCCATTTTAAAGTTTTAAGGGACCATACAAGAGATGAAATAGGAACTTATCGCCTTTTCAGAAAATGAGAGGTTGTCAAAGTAAAAAGGACAAGAATTTATACTTTTCATTGCTATTCAAAAATTTTGAAATAATACGCAAAACCACGCCACTAAACCTGGAACAATTTTAAAAATCACACTCTATGCACACATATAATTTTAAACACTTTTTAACCGCTATACTTTTTGGCTTTCACGAGCAAAGCTCCCGCCGTCAAGTCTGAGCCCGTCTACTGCCATAGAAATTGACTTCGTTCATTTTCTGCACGGGTGGGCAGGAAGGCTTTTTGGCGCCACTTTGCCACTCGTCTGCTCGCCTTTGTGTAGTCGTACGGGTTTTTGACATCTAAGCTTCCCTTTTAAAAATGAGAAGCGCCTCGTTACTATAGCAGTAGATAGGCGCAGACATTTCGGCCGTGGCTTTTCTCGTGATGGTCGGACAGTACTTTGCCCCAAAAGGTATTATTGACTGCGAGTATAAGTATAGTAAGTCACAAAACGCTGCGTTTCATATCTCAGTGAATATTGGTCCAACTAATTTCAAACTTTTTGTGTTGAAATTATTTTTCAATGGAGAATATTTCCCAAAATATAACTTAGGGGACCTGGGGCCCGTATAAAAAGTTACATTTTGCACTTTTTCACTCATTTTTATTTTTGATTCAAACTTTCAATATCTTAACTCTGTATCTGATTTTTAACATTTTTGCAATTGGAAGTATGCATCTAGGTCTAACGGTTGCAAAAATAAAGGTCTTGCAGGTGAAAACGGAGCACCCTGTACATATATATATTAAAATAATGGCCAAGTGTTGCTCTAGGTAATTTCCAACCTTTGTACTACACATTGTCTGTTTCCTGCGCTTTTTTCCTTAATGTCACTGTTGTATTAATATTTCTATACATTTTTAAGAACACACTGATAAAAGAATCCGTCCACAAAAACATAAAAAAAATTTAAAAAATATAAAGTGTTAAGTATTGAAAATTCAAAATAGCAAATACTTCACCATAAAGAATTTGCACTTAGAATAACAAACTAGCTTGCACTCTGGATTGAGGCGAGAAACTTCCAACCTAATAATTTTCACTAAACTTTTGAAATTCTTCCAAAGTTGCTGGAAGTAAAGTTATTTGTCAAACTTTTGATGAGTAACTAGAACTTCAAAACCGCGTTTGAAATGAATAGTTCAACGTGTGGAATCTTCTCCTATGAGCGTTGTCAGTGATAAATGGAAATTCAAAGTAGTTTGGATCTCCGTGAAATTCTCAGCTTTTCACCCGTTTTGAGCTTTTTTTTCATTTCTTAAATAGTTTTATCCACTAAAAATAACTGTTTATTATTATTCAGACCATTAAAATATTTTAAAGTAAAAATACTTACATTTGTTTAATGTTAATCAATAGGAATGTGTCGTTCATGAACGGACGAGTGTAAAATTATTGAAATGAACGGTGCGGTACAATGTGTTAAAAAATGAACGTCCGTTCATTTAAATGGTGAACGGTTTGAAATTTAGAACATTATACTGATGCACTTGTAGTGCTCTTTGCACCCTTCGTACCTTTGTTCATTTAACTGTATAGAAAATTTTACTGGAAGAACATTTGTTTCAATTCCTTCGCTTATTTTTATTTTCATTGGCCTTTAAGTTATACTGCACAAGTAAGCATATTGTTAATTTAAATGCTGTCGTATATTTTAAAATAAAGCATTGGGCATCACTTGCTGTTCAGCTTTCCGTCGTCATCCCGTTAACGTCATCAAGTGAATGAATTACGTTGTATTATTTACAGAACCTAGCGCACGAATTTTTTAATTATTTATAAATTTATTCATTTATTTTATACATTTTTTTAAATATTTCTAGTTCAAATTTCTTTAATTAACTGTTTATGTTTTAAATAACTTTTTTAAATGAACGAGTTAAATGTATGGCTAGAAAAATGAATGATCTTCTGTGGAACGAATCATTAAAAAGAACGATAGAACCCGTGCCTATTAATGTGTACTCTTAAACAAAATGTTTGATCTGAAATACTTATGGTTTGATGATGAAATATTACTAAATGATTTTAAATTATGACACACAAAACGAAATGTGAACAACAAAAGTTTAAGAACATGGTTACCTACAATTTTACTTTTGCGCTTTGCATATTTTTTGACTGTCGAATGTACACTAGCTTTGAAATTCTTTTGCAAAAAAGGAAATCTGACTTATATACCTAAATATACACTCATATTTTCACTAAAATACGAAACGTACTTACAATCAATCACAAAAAGATTGTCCAGCCTCCAACGTTTTGTGCTATACAATAAAGCATATTACTAATATAAAAATGGATTTGTATACGTAGAACATGATTGCATAACTGCACGTCAAATTCTCGACTCACATGATAAAGTATTTGGAACCAGAGCTGCGGAGATGGACCGATTTTGAGGTAAAGGAGTCGAAGTTGGGAGTAGAAAGTTCAAAGTTCCAAGAGCCAGAACCGATTCACGGTCATTTTTACTCAAAGTCTACTACTCTGTTCTAATTTTCCTCCGTTATGAAGAACGTGTAGTGTTCTATACTCTAGTTCCTTTTACCCTAGTCTCCTGTACCTAGTCCCCCTGTCAAACCACTACATGTGTTTTAACTGGTTGGATGAGGCCCTGAAGGAAGCTCCGCTTCTTGATCTGGACCAGTACCCGAATAATCCCTGGTCTACGAGGTCAGAGGTATTTGGATTGGGATTTTCGAGAATCTTGTGATCATGACATTTATTTAATATGTCCCAGCCACCATTAGGGAACACAGTGGATCTCCGACTGGCTGGTATTAAACCTGTGACCCTCCTTGTCACGAGTCTATAATACAACGATGATGACTATCAGTAGGTTGGTTGGTTATACAGCCGAGCCCGCTTATTAGAATATCGGTTAAAAGAATATCCCGCTTAATACAATACATTTTCTAATGTAATGTGTTATTTTGATCCCGGTTATTAGAATATCCTATTTATTAGAATTTTGTCTCTTGGCAAAATGGCTACTCCATTAAGCGGGTTCGATTGTACTATATACTGTATAAATGCTTTAAATATAGTAGTGTTTCTTTTTTTTTTTTTTTTTGAAAGCACCACAAACTTACACATTCTTCCACAAAGAGTCATCAAAAAGTTGATACGTTTCTTTAACTATCAATCAGTAGAATCCCTGAATATGATATTGTTAGAAATCTTGAAGGGTTATCGATTGGTGTCCTTTATGCCTTTACAAAGGATGACTTTAGCTTTTGCAAAGGGTAACTTCAGCCTTCCCCGGGAGAAGACCATGCATTTCCAGGCGATCCACCTCGGCGTGTACAGTGTGAGTATCACCTTTGCATGTGTGCTCCATAAATGTTCTAAAAAAGACGACAGTGTGAGTGCTCCAAAAGTATTCTCAAACGCGTGTTTGAAAGTGTTCAAAATGTGTGTTGAACTATGCAAATGACCTGAAAATTATTATTGGAAGTATTTGGAATACTGCATAGTAAATTGTGCTTAAAAGTGTTGAACAGAAAAGGGGGACTAGTTTCAAATTTGTAGTGCATTACATATTTAACGAAGTATTTTATTTCTTTCAACCATATCTCAAAAATTTGCTAAACTATGAATTAGCTTTATGACACTTTGAACTTTTATCCTAAACACAGGATGCCGCTGAAGTTTTAAACATAATGAAGCATCAATTATTTACGCAAAACAAAGTTAAGAACCTAAAACTTGTGGGAACACATTATAACATCTTAAAAGCACTTAGTGCGTGAAAAAGAATCTGAAATGCTGCTTGTCTGAAATTTTATTTTTAAACAAACAATTGGTCCTTCTGTTGGCGAGTAAAATAATAAATAAATTGTTCTCAATGCTCTCTCTCTCTCTCTTTTCAGGTAAAGGACTTATCTGTAATTAGTTCTTTGAAAAGTAAATGCAATATGGAGCGAAAACGAAGAGTCAGAATAGTTTAATTTTTAATGACAAGCTCTCGTTCTTAAATGGGAAGTAATCGGACAAGACAACGATTCTTCTAATGCACATTAAAATTGAGCAAACATAAACAGCTCTGACTCTACTCATTAATATGTGATTTGAATTGTCGTTGAGCATTAATTAAACATAACTTCGTTACAAATATGAGAAGGGAGACGACGCACTAGTTGATTTATTTGTAAAGCACATTTCAAATATGTAGAAATTTTTATGAATTGAAAACAGGCTGTTTCATGCAGCATATGCATGAATTTTTAATTCTCTAATTTGCTTTCATTTTTCACATTAATACATTTTGATAAGTTATACATCACTTATTACAAATGCTGTTTGCCATTCTGTTGAATAATTCCGTAACGTAATTTTGTTTAATGCAAATTATATTTTTTTAATACAAATATCACTTGTTTGAGTTGCATAAGATTTTTATGCAATCTTGGAAATGCTTTTAATTATCTTATGTTGCTTGGTTATAATTAAAAGAACATTGTCAGCGTTGATATTAATGTCCTCATTTGTTATTTTTCTCATATACATGAGAAACGCCAATTTCTGATATTTTTCACTTAAAGAATAAATTAAAGGTTGCACTGTAATTTAGAGTTTTGTGAGCGTAAGTGCAATGGTGATCCTATTTTTTGCATGTATAAATGAGAGAAGGGTGATGTGGAATACGATGCAAACCTCCTGGCACTTTTGAACACATCATCAAGTTAAGAGCTTCTATTTGTGAAACATCTAATGTAGAAACTGAGTATATCTTTACACTTGTCGGAAAAAATGATTTTCTCAGCAGTATAAAATCTACATTCAAGAAAATTGTTGCGATTACGACAATTTTTCATAAATACTTCGACTGTTTTTTACAGAAAACTAGTGGAAACCCGTGTAACCTCGGAAATAATCTCTGATATTTTGTGTTTTAGGGTCGGTACTCAGCTTATTACCACAAAGCCAAATTAACATGATAGAAAAATGGAATTTATCTCAAGTTTTCTCCCTTGAGCTATTTCTTACTCTGATGAATTAGAGGGGAAAAGCAAATAACTGAAACAAATTTCCACAAACGTCCATAACCAGATTTTGTCTGTACCAAGTGTAATGAGCATCGTAAAAACTCATGCAGAAACCAGGTAACCAGTCTATCTAAAACGAATTTTTCGTAATATTTTGCAGAGCAAGAACTCGTGAGCGCCAGGCCTACGTCATAGTGTAAAGGACCAAAATGTTTCTGCGCAAGCACATTACAGCAGGTAAGAAAGGTTCGTTATTATTTCAACTGTGTCGCGCTGGCTTTCGCAGGCAACAGGAAGCAATAGTTGCGTCAAAAATTAAACGACATTCAGTCATTCCATGTCAGGGCACCTCGTCGTCTCCACCCTACCATCTCTTATTAAAACGAAATTTTATAGAAGTGCAGACATACCTTTGAAACTAACCTATGCAAATTTTCAGCTTCCAAGATCCAAACCACGATAGAATCTATTAACAATTTAAAAAAGGGCTCAAAATGGCGGATTAGATTCGTAAAATGAATTGCCATGTTCAGGCAGGGTCCCCATTCAAAACCATTCTGGAGGGTTTTTTTTTTTTTTTTTTTTTTTTTTTTAATTTTTGAAGCATTCTCGATCTTTATGATTTGTGTCTTCAAAATTAAAAATTTTCATAGGTTAGTTACAAAGACATGTCTGCACCTTGGTAAAACGTCCTTCAAAGAGAATATGGTTGAATGGGGGATCACCAGGTCACGTGACATTGACTCAATCTATAATGTTTAGTTTTTGCCGCAATCTTCCGCACCTTGGATACCTGTTTTCTGCCAAAGCCCGCGCGACTCAGCTTAAAGAATATCGAACCTTTCGTACCTGCTGTGATGTGCTTATGCAAAAAAAGAAAAAGGGCCTTTATACTATGACGTAGGCCTGGTACTCAGGGGCTCTTGGACTATTACTTAAATATACAGTTGAAACTTTAAAAAAGTAAGCATTATGAATACAAATAATATTTTAATCAAAACTGGTATGCTCGTATTTTCATTTTTGGTCATAATTGAGGATAAAAGAAATGAAGCAAACATTCGTGCTAAAAAGCATTTTGAAACTGCACGAGTGAGTTAAAAATAGTAATGCGAATTAGTAACTTGCTTGCTTGGCCGCCTAAGCTTTTTAATGGACCCTCGATAGACTATTGTGCATGGATACTATAATAGCCGAATACTTTTCAGCCTGATGTCTTTTTTCTCGGATTCCACATTTCAAAAAGATGGGTGTCCATCTATTTATATAGTTTTTGCTGCAAATAATCCTACTGGTAGTCACTGGGGTAACATACCTGACACTGCAAATGATCCCGCACATGATCAATTCAATTAAGTTCTGATCTCAGCGTTGGAGTTTTAATCACCTTAGCACTGTTGCAGAGGAACTATAACATGCAAGTAATCAATGTAAGTAGAATGGTTCGGGCACAATTATTTTAAAAAAATTTCTTAAGTCTCATTGAGTTAAATTTTGCTTTTGATAGATATATTTGTTTATTGTTTTACATATAATATTTATGTTATCTACACCAGAGCTTGACACGCTACCTCGGGCTAAAATGTTGCCACCTCTATGTTTGACAGTAGGCTGCGAATTTCTAGTAAAGAAGTTGTTTTTGTTTCAAACGTAACTTTTTGTTTTCCCTCTCAGTTGAAAATATTTTACTTGATTTCGTCTACTAAAATAAAATGTTTCTAAAATAAAACCTTTTTTAGTTGCTTTGCATGCACATTTAACAATGCTAGCATAATACGTAGATTTTTTTTGGCTGTAAGGGGATTTCTTTGAGGTACCCCCTTGAAAAAAAAATCAATTTTTCTTAAGAAGTAGTTGGAAACTTACGCCCTCACACAAACGAGGAGTTTTTATTCATTTCCTTTAAAAACACATTGATTTTCCTTTTTATTTCTTCATTAACACAGACCTTTAAAGTAGCATTCAAACACGATTGTGTTCTATACAACATTCTTCATGAACATCTTTTATTCTATTAGTCAATACTGTATATGGATTAGTTTGAGAAAAATGGTATTCATTTAAGATGTAAAACATAAGGCATGCCAATTAGAGATTTGCTGGTATTGCTCGGTTCGTCGTTAATGCTGCCTATTAAATACTTAACTTTCATTATTTAATCAATGCTGGTAGATACCTTACTTGTTCGTTGAGAGCGCATGATAACTGAAAAATGAAAAGATCCCTCCTATGTTTCGTGACAGTGCATAAAAATAGTGAATTCAAAATACAGTCCAGTCTCAATAACTCGAAGTCCCAAGAGACCGTATAAAACCTTCGAGTAATCTGTAGTTCGAGTTATCAGAAAATCCTTTCCCAGCCCCTTCCCAACAATAATTTTTTAGTTTCTTTTTCAGGAATAATGCATAATGGGTAGACTATTCGGATATACGTAAAAATATCCTTACAGAAAAATTTAAGATACTTCGAAAAGGAAAATTGTTTTTGACTGCTTACTTTTTTATGGCATCCTTAAACGTCAATAAGTTTGTCTGTTGTAAGCCCAATTTCGTTTCTATTGTTTCAGTTCATATTGCTTTTAAACGTGCTTTTTGTGCAAAAAACAAATAATTTGAATCATCTAAAAAATAAAGGATGCTTTTCTAAATTTTACTAGTAATTTAAGTTTCTCAAGAATTAGCCATCAATAAAGTGTTAGGCCGTTAGTCATGGCAAAAACAAGCCCAGCAGTGTAAAAAATTCCTAAATGTTACTGATTATTTTCGAGATTTCAGAAACTTGCATATATTTCCCCGTATAACCAAATTTTTTCCCAAAAACGTTCCCTGAATTGCTGCAAGTGACACGAATGCAGAGTTTTCACTGGTGTAAAAATATTTTTGGCCACCAGTTTAAAGATTGACTCAGCGTGTTTATTAAGTATATCGGCTTCCATTCGGTCGTGACGATTTTAGATTGACCCAGCTCCCAATTAGAGCAAATAAGTCATTGGATAGCTATAGCTTTGAAACGTATGAATTGCAGCCAAGGAAGATACTTTGTTCATACTTGTGACTCTTTCTCACATGTAGCCGTGGTTTCAATGGTGCTTTTGTAGCTTCTTTGGTAAACTAGGAATATTCAAATCAATTGCAATAAATCTAATTTCGCTTTAAGCAGAGCCGCTTGAAAAGGGCAGGCCGACTTATCCGACATTTTGATTCCAAGGCAAATTTGAATTCAACCTCGTTTCTAGTTTTTATAAATACGTCATAATATTCGTTGGTTGCTATGTTGTAAAGAAATTGATAAGTTGAGTAAAATATCCCTTAAGGCAAATCTAGAAAGTTAAATTAGTTTACAAATTCAACAAA
Organism: Uloborus diversus; assembly: GCF_026930045.1. Classification (NCBI taxonomy): domain Eukaryota; kingdom Metazoa; phylum Arthropoda; class Arachnida; order Araneae; family Uloboridae; genus Uloborus; species Uloborus diversus. Next base: position 77,468,528 of record NC_072739.1, on the reverse strand, counting down.
ATTTTATCGGGACATGTTTTCTGTAATGAATCTAATTTTCACACCTTATTTGTTTGAACTAAATCATATTTATTTGCAGAATAAAGTTATCAAACATCAATCTTGCTACACATCTGAAGCTTGAGCACCAGTTCTCAGCAACGAGGCTTTTGTGCAAATACTAAAATTGTCCCCCGACAATTTTGGAACTAAAATGTCGGATAAGTCAGCTCCCCGTACCCGTATACAGTGGTCTTAGCTTTAAGGTCCCAGAGACATGACTGGTTTTAACGGTAGAGCTTTCAAGACTCATGCTATAGTTTCAAGGATAATATCAGAAAGGTTATCTGACATTCAGCGGAAAATTGTTACTATTAGATATTGGGCACATCAACTGCCCATTATTGTCCAGGAACGTTTCTGAATTGTATTTACAGTGAATCAGCTATTTCTTATTTCTACAATGTGTGCATTAAGAGAGAACTATTGTAAATAAACTATCCTCTTCACGCAAGCTGTTAAGCAAAACGATGTGCAAATGGAAAAAAAAAACTTTTTAAAAATTACTTTGATTGCATGGTTATGCGTAAAATGGAAACAAAACTCTCGTTAAAGCTTCCACGTAAAAGGAAAACATTCCAGATGTAGAGATATATTTGTATTGAAAAATCTTAATTATTTTGGGTCCGAAGGAAAACTTCGACATAAAGGAATATTCGAGTTATAATGCTTCGATTTATCGATGGTTGAATGTAGGGTACAAAAATACTCACATTAATATGGGTTTGAGTAAAAAAAACCTGATTAATATTGAAAATAAAAGTAAAACATTGGTTCTGGTTTTAAAAAAAAATATTCTGAAAACGACAATAATAGCTATTGAGGAAATTAAACCATACTAAAAACCTTCATCAATTAAAAGAAGGAAAAAATTGAAGAATGTTACGAACGCGGCAAGAAATAAGTTTAGAACTATATAAATGCTAGTTAAAGCAGTATAATGACAAATCAAAATGTGCCTAACACAGTTTAAAATCATCACCTGTCACTAAAGTGATACACTATTTTTATGGAAAATGGCTTATTGTTGCAGTTACAGATTTTCTTTTACGATTACATTCTAGGCAAAAATTAGACTATTTGCTTATTTAAGCATTCGAATTTAAAAAACTATTCATTAAATCAAAGGAGAAATAGAGATTGAATTAAAAAGTCGCACTAAATCGTCCGTGAGTCATTGTCTATGAAACATTGAAAGGTCATAACTTTAAAACTGTTCTAATGCAGTATTCCAAATCTAATTCGGAACACACAGTTCCTACCATGAATGCTTCATTACAGATTGAAGCAAACTCATTGGCAGCGACAAGATAGTATATCTACTATTCCTTTGTTGGTATGTCCCTCATGATTTACGATTGGCCCTCACAAAACGGGAATGAACCAATAGGAAAGCACTCAGTTTCAGACGGAGAAGCTCATTTGTTTACACGTATCTGTACCCTTTCATTGCGACGTATCGACGATGGAATAAATCTGAAGTCCGAAGGGAACAAAGGCTAGACTAATGACAAAGTGTTGTCCACTGTAATGGCTTCATGTTGTCATCATTGTTAGAAAGGAATTGACGAAACAGCTCGTTGTATATAGTTTATGGAATTTCAGAATTTATAACCCGATTTCGGGATTCTTAATAAAATAACGTCAATTGCAACTTCTCCTTTTGGTGCGTTGATAGAAACATAATTTGATTCTGAAAAAAATAAAAGAGTATTACTAATTTCGGAATTATAGTACCAACAAAACCAAGTTTCTAACAAATTGATCGAAATGCACATGCATCACCAAATAGAGCTAGAGTCACAAAGATGAAAATTTCAAAGGGATTATGCATAAGCGGTTTTGTCTGCACTCCAATTTTGACCTGGTGTTGAATGATTTGCTCTTCGAAATAAAGTACAATGTTTTACCAAGAAATAAGTTGAACCTAGCAAAAGTTAGCTGCTGTTAACTGTTTTAGTGGTGATAAGTTTCTTCATGTAATGGTGCTTTTGGTATTCACCAGTTAATAAAAGCTCCATTGCATCGGTGACCAATGAGATGATTGCAGCTAAAATTTACAAGATTTTAACATTTTTTTTTTTATTCGACGAAACTTTGAAGTTCATTGTTAATAGAGCTGGTGAAACTCTTGAGCCACTGCATTTTTTCTGAAGGTCTTAGGGATCGATAAGCTTCGCCAAAGACATAGGCCGCCCACCGAACAATTAAAAATTTTATTTCTGAGAATTTATTAAGGTGAATTGTTATTCCAAGAAATCTAAACTTGCGCTTGACACAATATCATAACAGCAATCTCTATATAGAAGAAACATAAAAGAGTAAATACCAAAAGAGGGAAGCAGGGCAGTTAGCCACCGACTTCGTGTCTTCATGGGCCCAGACATTCCTCCCTCGAATGATATTGACGAACTGCAATCGTTGAAAAATGTAGAAGTTAGGTTTTCCCAGTTTTCCCACTGTAGGAATACAAAATTTTAACCTCTACGAAGGTAGGGTAAATTTGCCAAATTTTCTCCAAGTACCCAACTTCTAATTTTATATATTTGCTCTAAATTCCCAGAATTTTACGCTTTGGAGTAAGGGTGCCGCCATCTTGAATGCTTGGGGGGGATTCTCCATTTAACCAATGATAATATACAAGCAACTATCGATAACTCGAAGTCCCAAGGGACCGGCTAAAACGATTATTGGTAGTTTGAGTTATAGGAAGTTTCCGCAAGAATCTCAAGAATTTGGGACTCCATGAAAACTTTGAGATAAAGGAATGTTTGAGTTATAACCTTCGAGTTATCAAGATTCGACTGTAGGAGCATGTACAGATGCCTACAACTGAAGAGAAGCAGTAACATCAGAAAAAAAACCCTACAATATTGTGTACAAATTTAGCGGATCAGGAGTCAAAATTTCCCAAAATGGAAATTATGTTCAAGGTTACATTGATTCTCTGTGACTTTAAATCGCTGCGTCGCGCCGTATCTTTGACATTCTTTTTTTATATATAACTAGCAAAAATACCCGGCGTTGCCTGGGTCAGTAATAATTATGAGAAACAATCGTTACTTGCCCTTGTTTTCTGTCTTAAGCGAAAAAATTTAAAACAAACCTTTTTGACGTGATTAAAAATCGAGCTTCTTCCTTACTCATTAAACTAAAACAGCAATAAGTGTAAAGAACAAAATAGTATTCAATTAGAAACGAAAGCACGACATTTAAGCATATACAAATTTGAAGAATTTCCGAAATATGAAATTAAACTTTACATGTTTAAAAAGATTTATCTGTTAGTACTTTTTTTAAAATCTAAAACCTTTTCTGTATGGCTATTGATGTACGAACTGTTTTAAAAAATGTATCCGCCCGTGTTCCCCTTACACTTGCTTTAGTTATTTTGGGAAATTTCAATTTTTGTGGACACTTGGTGCGGTTTAAAATCTTACCAAATTTGCGAGAATCATTTTGGGACACTTTCGATAATACTCCCCCTTCTTACTAATTTTTGTTATAGAAATATTGTTGCCAGATGCTGAGATACTTTTGGTCAAAATAAAATGGCGCTAAACGGTTTCATCCGAAATTTTTCCAAAATAAGTAGTAAAATTTTGCGATTGTTTGAAATCGTGCAAAATGAAAAATTAATGGAAGTTTTTGTGCGGTTTATGGATTTGCCTAATTTAGTTGTTGAATTATTTTTATACGGTATTTTTTTAAGTATCTTTGATTGGCGATATTTTATTTATATGGTGAAAGCTGAGAAACATTATTACGCAGTCTGGGCTCAAAAACAGCGACAGTGGAAAAAACTGCCAAATGCATCAGCTACTGAAATCTTTCTGAAAAAATTCTGCCGATATTTCTGCTGGTTGGTTGGATATAGTGAGCAAGTGTCCAATCAGCATAAATAATAATAATAAACCATTAATTACATAAGTTCCGTTTAAAAGTAAAATGATCAGCCAAATCCATTTATTTTTATCCAATCTTGTGGAAAAACGTTACTTTAAGATTTGACTTGAGAAAAGCCTCAAAAAGTCAGACGAAACGCAAAAATATTCAACAGTACAACAATTCTTATGAGTTGAGATGACACACTAAATAATGACTTGGGTTGATGAAAGCCTTCGAACAGTGAACAAAAAAGCTCATAACTCGTTTTTTATACAACTTAGAAACTTCGAACAGATGCTATCTTCAGCAGAAAAATTGGCGCTTTCGATGGACATATAATGTTAATATGTGCACCTTTTTTTTCCACCCCCATATTGAGACATTTAAGCGAAAAATGGGAATAAAATTGGAATAAAAAAGGAACTATCAATCGGATTTTTTTCGAACTGGTCTATAAACCTTCCCAGTACCAAACCGAACAAACGGTGAAAGTTTCAGCCAAATCTGCCGGGTAGTTTCTGAGATCTTAGGGAACAAATTTACCAAACTCCATTTTTATATATATAGATTTGAATATAAGGAACCGATATGTACGTATCTTCCTATAAAGTACCAACTTTATTTAAAACAATGCATTTAAAAACTCTTGATTTAAAGACCGTAAAGTTTACGTTGCAGCAAGTATACAAATCATTATTTTTTGAGTGCAACACATTTTCAAACTTTATATCATGATTCCTAACATTCAAATATTTTTAGATGCAATGTACAATTTCCGAAACGTTGCTGATTATTTCTGTGGAACACTTTGGGATTTCACAGTTTTTTATCTATTTTGCCGTAAAATCAAGCAACATTAAAAAAAATTATCCTGAAATGCGACAAGTTGCACAAATGCAGACATTTCACTGGTATAAAAAAAATATTGTTAGTTACCAATTAAACGATTGACTGAGCTTGATTATTCAGCGAATTGGCTGCTTTTTGATTACGGCCGGGCCAGATTGGCACAGCTCCCAATAAAATACGTCACTGGCTAGCTGAAGCTTTGCAAGACTAAAGCTGCAGGCGAATGTGGTGGTGTATTCATGCTTGCAATTCTGGTTCTTTATTTGTAAATAAGGAAGGTTCTAAACAATTACACTACACCTTCCTAATCGCTCTCGAAGATTCTCGAGACATGACTGGTTGTTACCGAGAAGATGTAGATTTCAAGAATACTTTCAGAAAGGTATGCGAAGACATGTCTTGCAAGACATGTTATTGGCAGAAATTTAGCTTATCAGCTGCCCATTATTTACAAGGAAAGTTTCTGAATTGATTTTACAGTGATCCCCTGATTTAGCATCTATTCTTTCATGTAGCACCACTAGGGTGCTACATGAAAGAATAAGACCAAATGTTGCAATACCGGACCAAAAATGCAATGCTGGTATACGGTATTTTTTTAACGTGATACCGTAATACCGGTATTAATACCGGTATTAGACATTTCCCAAAAAACATACAAAACATAATATTTCGTTGCCATAATTTATTATTTTGTTCAAAAGGTGCCTTATTTACTTATTATGAACAAATACACGGATGAAGGAACAAATATCATAATAAAAAATCAATAATAACAAGAAACATAATTGCCACTAAGGCTGGAACTCATTTTAGTGAAAAAATGTTCTGCTGTTAAAAATATTCTTTCTGAATTCACTCAGGCCGGTGGTACTGTTAATAATTTGAAATTTACTATGTATTTGATGTTGTTAGTTTCTTTTTTTTTTCGTTTTCTTTTCAAAATTCTTTACAATTAGGCAAATACCTAAAAATATGTTCCAACTGATTATGCCTTACATCTTTGCAAATGTTCAAGTCATTGTAAATATTATCTCGCTGTTAGTAAAAAAACTGAACAGCACGCGAATACCGGCAACAACAAATTACTTTTCGTTATACTAACAAGAGAGGGTTTTTTTTTTTTTTCGAAATTCAGTACAGTTGAAACAAATATTTTTTTTATAAATATCATAAAGAAATGCTGCAATTGATGTTTGGATTAAATGATTCCTAGCACAAAAACATTCATAGTTACACATAAAACTAATTTTCAGCAGAGGGCAAGTCAAGGAAATGGGAAAAAAAACTTGGTTCACATAAACTGACGAAAGTACAATCCAACACACTATCTGGTGATGAAAATATCATTTTGTAATCTTTCCGCTACATTTATTCATTAATATTCTATAAATTAGTGCTTTTGAAACCGAATGTTTACTTTAATAGATTTATTTTGGTATTGTCTCGTCAAAAAAGAAATGTATGTTTAAAACAACAGTAGATATCTAAACAGTTAACTTGAAAACGCTATAATTAAAAACTATTCTTTTTAGCTAATACCGAAAATACCTGTATTCTTCCTCATCAAATACCGGTATTATGGAATTGCAAAATAGCTCCAAATGCCGGTATTCAGTGTATCGGTATACCAATCACTAAGCACCACCATCAGTGGAAACCATTAACACGAGTACTTCGACGCCCAGTTTGCCCACCAGATGGAGTAACTTGAGCTCCTTTCGATACGAAATTGCGATAGAAGGTTTAGTTTGGCCAAGAGCGCTCCAAGCCAAACTAGTACTCGAGGGAATTATTAAATTCCACAAAATTATGTGGCATGGGCGTGGTTAATTTACAGCATCTTGAAAATACACGAACTTAATCCAGTGTCAAACCTGGGCGTTTGGACCTAAGAGACCAGCGTCTACTCACTGCACCACTTAATTGGCCACATTTAAATGTTTGAAAATAAAAAGTCGATGTTAAATGCCTTTTAAAAAGTGAAAATTCACTCCAAAAAAATAACGAGATAGAAACCCGAAATTTTTTTCACACTCGTCGAATAGATTGAGAAACATCTTTATCTGTACTAATAATAAAGCTGAATGTCTCTCTGTCTGGATATCTGTCCGATCTCTGTCTGTCAGGATCTTTGTGACGCGCATAGCGCCTAGACCGTTCGGCCGATTTGCATGAAATTTGGCACAGCGTATTCTCGAAAATTCAATTTTGTTCTTTTTCTATTCCAATTTTAAGAACATTTTCCCTAGAAAAATTATCATAAGAGAGACAAGTAAATCACCTAGTTATCATAATGTGGAACAGTAACATGGGCAAGCCAATTGGCGAGAAATTGATCATACATTATTTATAAATATACAGGTGAACCAAAAGACCTTTTAATTTTCTACTACGGGCAAAGCCGTGCGGGTGCCACTAGTGTAAAATAAATTTAAATATGTATGATCAACGTTATATCACAGTTTCTTCATTTGTCTGTGGTGCCTAAACGTTATTTTCAATTAACAAGAAGTTTTCAGAATCTGGATAAGTTTGGATTTTTTTTTCTCCCTCCTCACCCATGACATGAAGAAAAAAGTTTTGTCGAAAACTTCTCCCCTTTTCACCAACATGGGAATTCTTGGGAGAAATCGCTGCATTAATGGATGAACTTTGCCATTTTCCTTTCACACAGAAAGAATGGAGTCAGAATGCTGGAGCACAACATTCAGTCTAGTTTTTAGAAGTTTTCTTTCATATACTCCCCAGTAATCTCCTGTCAATCATAGTTCCGAAGAGAGTGGAAGTAATTTTGAGACTTTCACTTCTTTATAAGGTGCTGACGAAAGATAAGTTTAGTGACTGACAGAAAAAGTTTACCTCTGCGTTCATGTTAAGTTTCCAGTCTGTGTGCTTGAGACAGGCAATTGCAGTTATAAAAACCAAAAAGCTTCATTTTTGATGAATTAAATTTTTATGTAATCATTATTAATCTAGTGGCTAAAACTAATTCTGCAGTATTTTGTTTGTGAAACAGTGATCTTTCACTCAATATTGTCAAGTTTTAGAGATGTTCATTAGTTTTTTGGCCACACGTTATTTTAGCCATCTGTTGAGCGTATAAAGATTGCTTATATTTTTTTAATTGATTTGAGTTGATTCGTCATTTTTCGTTTACTGGTTTTAATTTCATCCTGTATAGTTAAAAGGATCTTCAGAAACACGTTTGAAATTACCATACTTTGACCCAATGAGAGAGTTATTTGTGTGTAATCATCAAGAAGTATTAATCTGTAGGTTAAAATTCTAATTCTGCAGTATTTTGTGCAATAGTGTTCTTTCCTCTTGAGAGTGTTAGATGTTAGATCTGTTCATTAGTTTTTTTCTCTACGCGTTACTAGAGCCTTCTGTTGAGCACATTAGAATTGCTTACATTTTTGATTGATTTGGGTTGATACATCATTTTTCATTTACTGGTTTTAATTTAATCCTTTGTATTTAAATGGAATTTCAGGACGTTTACACGTTTGAAATTACCATACTTAGACTCGATGAGAGGTAATCATCAAGAAATATTAATCTAGAGCTGAAAATTTTAATTCTGCAGTGTTTTGTTAGTAGAATACTGCACTTTCTGCTCAATAGTGTTACATGTTAGCTCTGTTCAACAGATTTTTCTCTACGCATTACTCGAAAACCTTCTGTTGATAATATTAGGATTGCTTATATTTTTGATTGATTTACGTTGATACATCACTTTCCATTTACTGGTTTTAATTTAATTCTGTGTAGTTAAAAATAAACTTTAGAAAGACGTTTGAAATTACCATGCTTTATCCCGATGACAGAGTAATTTTTTTCATCAAGAAATACTTTGTTTTTCATTTACTGGTTTCAATTTAACCTTGTGTTGTTAAATGGAAACTTAAAAAACACGATTGAAATTACCACTTTGACTCGATGAGAGAGTAATTTGTGCGTAATCATCAAGAAATATTTATCGAGAGGTTGAAATTCTAATTCTGCAGGTTTTGTTTGTAGATTACTGATCTTTCTGTGTTAGATTTCGTTAAATAGATCTGTTCAATAGCTTTTTATCTACGCCTTACTTGAGCCTTCTGTTGAGCATATAAGGATTTCTTATAGTTTTTAATGGAATTAGGTTGATATGTTACTTTTCATTTACCGAAATTAATTTAATCCTGCGTAGATAAATGAAATTTTAGGAACACGTTTTAAATTACCATACTTTGAACCGATGAGAGAATAATTTTTGTGTAATCATTCAAGAAGTATAACGTAGGGGTTAAAGTTCTAATTCTGCAGTATTTCCACTGCAGTTCCAACTGTTTCCACTCCATAGTTATATGTTAGATATATTCAATAGTTTTTTCTTTCTCTACGCGTTATTAAAGTCTTCTGTTGAGCACATAAGGATTCCTTATTTTTTTTAATTGATTTAGGTCGATACTTCATTTTTCATTTACTAGCTTTAACTTAAATATGTGCAGTTAAAAGGATTCTTTAAAAATACGTTTCGACACGATGAGAGAGTAATTTTTATGTAATCATCAAGAAGAAATCTGACGTAAGGATTTAAATTCTAATTCTGCAGTCTTTTGTTGCTGTAATAGAACTGTTTCTATTCAATAGAGTTACATGTTGGATCCGTTCAGTAGTTTTTTCCTCTACGCGTTACTCAAGCCTTCTGTTTGAGCGTATAAGTATTCCTTATATTTTTTTATTGATTTAGCTTGATGCGTCGCTTTTTATTTACTAGCTCTAACTTAAATACGTGTAATTCAAATAATACTTTAGAAATACGTTTTGACGCGATGAGAGAATAATTTTAATATGCAACGAAAGTTAAGCGCTCAATGTGCGACACCATGAATTTAGTTCTCTCCTTGATTTTCTTCTCTTTGAAGGGCGGCAGAAAGTGGTGTCAGATAACGGATATGACTTTTGCCCCTTTTTTTTTTCTATTTAATTCTCCAGCAAAAGCAACCAGACCCAATTTTTGTGCTCTTCTTTTACACTGGGGTGTTTTTTTTTTCCTTTAAAAGAATTATTTATGATAAAATATGCAGTCAACTTACATATGGCTCTGACACTTGATCATAGTAACAACCCATCCAGATATGAACCTGGTTTGAATAATTCCTAAATTTGATGCATAATCAATTGAGCAATGATCCCTTTTTTAACTCTAAGAATATTTGTTTTCTATATATTGTAATCTTTACTAATAATAAAGTTGAAAGTCTCTCTGTCTGGATCTCTCTCTGCCTGGATGTTCGGATCTCTCTCTGTCTGGATGTCTGGATCTCTCTCTGTCAGGATGTCTGTGACGCGCACAGCGACTAGACCTTTCGGCCGATTTTCATGAAATTTGGCACAAAATTAGTTTGTAGCATAGGGGTGTGCACTTCGAAGCGGTTTTTCGAAAATTCGATTTTGTTCTTTTTATATTCTAATTTTAAGAACATTTTACCGAGCAAATTATCATGACGTGGACGATTAAATTACCAAATTTTCATAATCTAGAGCCATGACATGGGCGAGCAAATAGCCATAACAAATTGGAGAGAAATTCATCAACCATTATTTGTAAATATACAGGCGAACCAAATGACCTTTTAATTTTCTACTACGGACAAAGCCGTGCGGGTACCACTAGTAAAATATAAAGTGCTTGCATAAATAGGGGTAAGTCAGATCAATTAACAAAGATACACTTCATTGCTTTCTGCCAGTTACAAACTCATGTTCAAACTCATTTCACAATTTCCTACATTCTGGTAACCACTTTCGAGGGGTGGTGAAATTCAGAATTAATTTAGTTAACATAAGTACCTACGGCGGTATTAAAAGTTAATGTACATCCCAAACTTAAAGGCGGATTTACTTGAAAGAAATTTTGTTGGAAATAGCTCTTGGTGACAAATTCCTGACCCTGACTCTTAAAATTATAGGGTAATTGACTCCGAATCAGACTCCTGTATCCGAAAATTAGTCGGACTCCAAGACTCCGTTTCTGACTCCCTAGCTTTGGCAAAAACTTAGACATCAAGGGGAAATGACTGACTACGACTCTCGGAAATTTAAAGTCTTCGACTCCGACTCCTTTATCTCAAAATAAATCCGACTCCTACTCCGCAAACATTGGCAGAGTTGTGGACTTCAAGGAAAAATGACGGGAGTCTTTGAATTAAAAGCCTTCAACTCTCGAATCTGATTCTTTTAGCCCAAAATGAGGCTGACTCCGACAACGCAGCCATGGTTTTTACTTTGGAATAGTTATTGTTGATATGATTCATTTTTATTTTCAAACTAAAGTTTTAATTTATTTTAATGTATTCAGTGTTTGGAGGAGAAATTCGGAGCGCTTGATGTTTTTACATGAAGATATGCGCAGACGATGAGTTTTTTTAATGAAAATTTTTTGTTTCAGTTGACATTTTGTTGTTTTTTTATTTATTTTGAAAGCATATTTATTCATTTTTTAAATAACCTTTTCACAATATGGGAAGAAAAACGAAAGGTTTTTTTTTTTGACATAATGTGTTTATTTTAATGAGCTTATTCTTTTCCTTTCTTTTTTTTTCTTTTTAAAGGTGAGAAAAGATTTCTTTCCCGTGGAGAAAAATATAATACCTGCTTTGTTTAAAAGGTGCTACTTTATCTGTTCGTTTATTATTATTATTTTTTTTTACGCATCACTTTCTTCAGGTGAGCGAGACATGTTTTATTTCCTGAAATCGGGTTAAAAAGTTGAGTTTCAAATAATTTGCGATATTAGTTAATTTTAGAATATTGATCAGATACTAGAAAGTAGTTTCGTTTAGTTCTGGACGGAACTTCTTGTTACCTATACTTTACTGAGAAAAGTTAATTTAAAATAAGAAAACTTCTATACGTTTCAGAAACGTCTTTTGTTTGCCCTCTTTTAGTGCGTTATTTTGTTTACTGTGGGGAAAATGTCAACAGTTTTCTAGCTTATAAAATCGGTGTGAAATTTCTTGTAACTACTAGACACGAAATTGCGAACATGATGCGCCATCTACATGCAAAACGTGAAACTTGAGTTTGTTTGGGTTATTAATAAGAGGACATCTTTCAACTTCAATTGCACACTGCTGTATATTTCTGCTTTGAAAGAAGAAAAGCAAAGTGAACAAAATGATTTTCTTCTCTTATGAAAAGAATACTTTTGAAAAATATATGATAACTGTTAATTGAAAAACACTTTGTTTGACTACATTTCAAAACCATAGCGCGTTTTTAAAACCATTTAATTTATGCTTTCCAGAAAACGTAATGCAATGCTTTCAAATATAGGTCAGCTATTAGTTTGTTTCCTTAATTTCTTCCACATCCAAAAAATACAAAACTTTCAATACAAAATTCACATAAATATTCTGATCATGAGATATTTTGCGCTTTCAAATGTTCGATAAATTAGTTTTCTACAATAATCATTATTTTAAAAAAAACTTTGCAAGCTTATGCATTTTCATTTCGATATTTTTTTTTTTTTTTTGCGTACAATAATTGCGTAAAATAACTACCACGCATCATTTTGCAGTTTAAAATCGATTCACCAGTTATTGGGTAAGTTGTATACTGTAAATAGGGTTTAGAAACGATCCTGGAAAATAATGGGCAGCCGACGTGCCCAATTTCTGCCAGTAATATATTTAGTAAAAAACAGGAATGTTTTCTGCGAAAAGTCAGTACCCTTCCTGAAATCATATTTAAAGCTTTCTAAAAAAAAAAAAGAAATATCTCCGATTTCAGCCAGTCATGTTTCTAGAACCTTCAGAGAAACTTAAGTAAGTTTTAAGTAGTAGCTTAGTGCCTTCCTGATTTACCAAGAAAGCTCCTAAAACATTATTGCAACCAGGACCAACGCGAAGACAAAGTTTCAAGCACCAAATATCTTACTTACTTGCAATTCTTGCAAAACTGCAGAATCCAGAGTCTTTATTTTACAAATGTCAGGTAAATTGGCTGGCCAGTGGTCATTAGAATACATGGCCGTCAGAGAGCCCAGTGTCATTAAACCACGGGCTCTCCACTATTTCTAGAATCCAAAGACTTATTCGCTCTCATTCGAAGCCCAGGGAATCTGGATGGACCGTAGTCGCTTTAAATCCGATAAACTAAAAAAAATACGTTCAGTTAATCTTTAAAGTGGTTGCTAAAAATATTTTCTCCAACAATGAGAAGTGTGCATTTATGCAACTTGGAGTAATCTTACTAATATTATATATGCGAAAGTTTGTCTGTATGGATGTATGGATGTTTGTTACTCTTTCACGCAAAAACTACTGAACGGATTTTGATGAAACTTTACAATAATATAGCTTATGCATCAGAATAACACATAGGGTAGTTTTCGTCCCGTTATGGGGGGCAAAACCCCCTTAGGGGGGCAATAAAACACAATTTTTGTATAAATTCTCTAATATTAGGATGAAAAAATACTTGCACATATTTACATTATATGTCCATCGAAAGCTCTGATTTTTCTGCTGAAGATGGCACCTGTTCTAAATTTCTAAGTAGAATAAAAAACGAGTTATGAGCTTTTTAGATCCATGTTCGAAGGCTTTCCTCAACTCAATACAGTATTTAATTAGGGCTCGACCGATGGCATTTTTTGGCTGATGGGCCGATGCCGATTGTTGGCCGATTGTTCAAAGATGGCCGATAGTTTTCTTCCAAATGGCCGATTGCCGATGGCCGATGGCCGATGCCGTTGGCCGATGGCAAAAAAAAGTTTTAAAAAATTAATTTGAGTTCTAATATTTTTAATTCAAATTATGTTTTTCGCAATCACGAGTTGCGACAGGACCCTACTCATTGGAGTTATTGTTTCTAGAAACTGCTCCTCCCCCCCCCAAACCTGCCCTTCTCATGGGCGTTTACGTGTGTATAGTTGTGTGTGTGTAGACTTGTGTGTGCGTAGACTTGTGCACACACGTAGGCGTGTATGTCTCTGTTTGTGTAGGTGCTTGTGCATGGTGTAAGCTTGTGTGTGCATAGACTTGTGTATGGACATAGGCGTGTGTGTGTGTGTGTGTGTGTTTGTGTGTGTGTATGTGTGTGTTTGTGTGTGTGTATGTGTGTGTATGAGCGTGTGTAGGACATGGACGCCACCGACCAGGAGAAGTAGATTTCGGGGAACATTGCTCAGGACCGGAGGAGCCGCGCCTGCGGAGGACGATGGGCAGGAGTGCGGCAGAGGGAGGCGGGGGAGGGGAAATAAAATCAGCGTAACGTCAAGGACAGTCAAATGAGAACAATAAGCAATCGCGACTGCTCAAAAAAATCTATCAGAAATAAATTGATAAGATTGTCAGGGATTTGAAAGATCATTTTTTTAGTACAGAACCGCTACCACCAACGCCTCGGAAGAGTTTCTGAATCTACTTCAGCACATCTGAAGAAAAAATTCAAAAATCCCTTTGATTTCCGAATTATGTCACCATTCAAAACGTCTTTAATCAATTTCTTACATTAATGCTCTAAATTCTTCCTAAACGATAGATAAAGCTTGAAAAAAAAAAATCTCTAATTTTAGGAATGGAGTTAGTTTTAAACAACTAAGAAGTACAACTAGAGTTTAATTTCAGAAATTGAGGGAGTGAGAGGAGGGGCACGCAAGTGTTCTCGGAAATACAAAAAATAGTCGTAAAAATAGAGTTCAAAACAATCATAAACATTGAGCAGAAAAACCCTTTTAAAACTTGCACCCGAGTTTGTTTTGACGTGCAGTGGCGGATTTAAAATTTAGCAAATGTTGCAATTCCGCGAGAGGCCCATAACCATTGGGGCACCGTAGAAGTTACAAAAATGCTTATGATAAATGTTTTAGAACTTCTGTGATAGAGAAATAGGGCCCCAAAAAGGTATTTCGACGGGCCGCAAACTTGTAGCTCCGCCGAAGCAATACAGAAAGACTGCATTACTGTGATTAATGTTACTAATATCGAAAAATTAAAAATTACCGCCGCGCCGGTTTAACGGGAATCTAACAAAATGAAACAAAACCAGTTTCGCCATCTCATATTTATTTCCATCGTCTCAAATTCAGCAATATATCACCAAATGATCGTCAGTCTGAGACGTTATATCAGTTTTCCATTGAAATAAGTAGTTAATAGCCACAAAAAATGAGTAAATAGGCTTTTTGGAACACTCGATCGAAAACAAAAAGGGAAGTGCACAACTGGAACGTACGCACACCCCATATGCGAAAATTTAGCCTTCTACAGCTTACCATTTTTGAGTTATGACTTATGAGAGATACATACGTACATCCAGCCGCAGAAAACAACGCAATAATTAACTTGTTTGGTACCTGAATGCATTATTAAAAACTCTTTCAGGTGTGACTAAAATAGAAATTCATACTGAAATTTAAGTAAACAATTTTATATGAAAACAATAACTCCCTTTACTTTGTATTAAAAAGTAAAACAACCAAGGTCCTTATTTTTCAAAAACATCGGCCAGTTCCATCGGCTTTCCGATGTTTTAAGGCCGATGGGCCGATGTTTCCTGCAAGTTAGCATCGGCCGCCGATGCCGATGCCGATGGCTAAATTGTTGAACCATCGGCGCCGATGCATCGGCCTAGCCGATGCATCGGTCGAGTCCTATATTTAATGTATCATCTCAACTCCCTGTCGATAGCGACAATTGTTGTATTGTTGACTTTCTTTGCTTTTCGTGATTGTTCAAGGCTTTTCTCAAGTCAAATCTTGAAGTAAGATTTTTGTACAAGATTGGAAAATAATACATGATTTGGCTGATGATTTTCCATTTAAACGGAACTTTAATGTAATTAATGGTTTTTATTATTATTTATGCTAATTGAACACTTACTCATTATCCAAACAACCAGCAGATCGCCAAAATTTTTGCAGAAAGATTTCCGTAGCTGATGCATTTGGCAGTTTTTTCAACGTTGCTGTTTTTGAAGCCGAAGACTACGTCATAATGTTTCTCAGCTTTCACCATGTAAACAAAATATCGCCAATCAAAGAATTTTCAAAAGACTTTTTTTACTGTGTTAAATAATCCAGCAACTAAATTAAGCAAATCCATAAACAGCACAAAAACTTCCATTAATATTCCTTTTTGCACAATTTCAAACAATCACCAAATTTTATTACTTATTTTGGTAACATTTCGGATGAAACTGTTTAGCGCCATTTTATGGTGACCAAAAATATCTCAGCATCTGGCGACGATATCTCTGTAACGAAAATTAATATCATATCGTTTTACAAAGTAAGGAAAGAATGGGGGAGCATCATAGAAGGTACCCCGAAACGACTTTCGCAAATTCGGTAAAATCGCACCAAGAGCCACAATGATTGAAATTTCCCGAAATAACTAAAGCAAGTATAAGGGGATTACGAGCGCAGCTACTTTTTTTTTAATCACTTCGCACTTCATTAGCCATACAGAGAAGGTTTTAGACTCCATGTTAAAAAAAAGTATCAACAGATTAATCTTTTTAAACATGAGAAGATTAATTTCATGTTTTTTAAATTTGTATATGCTTAAATATAGTGCTTTCGTTTCTAAATCAATACTACTTTGTTCTTTATACTTATTGCTATTTTAGTTTTATGGGTAAGGAAGAAACTCGATTTTTAATCACGTCAAAAAGATGTGTTTTAAATTCTTTTACTTAAAACAGAAAACAAAAGCAAGTAACGATTTTTTCTAATAATAATTACTGACCCAGGCAACGCCGGGTATTTTTGCTAGTTCAGAAATAGTTTTGACAAAAATACTTCATTTTCACAGGAAGTTGGTGAAAAGCTGGGAAATCCCGAAACGTTTCATGGAAATTATCATCAACGTTTCGGAATTTTTTGCACAGTGTATAGTCTATACAAATTTCCCGTATTCAAGCACACAAAATAGATTCAGTTGTTGTGACATGAGAGTTAAAGCAGGATTTCCGCAGCCATCGTTCCCAAAATTGCTTTATTTTTCTTTAAAAAATTATAATTTCAAAACCGTGGTTTAGTAGGAAGTATGAAATAGATGACACAGTGTGAAATTGAATTTATTTGATCGTTTCTTCAAACGATAATTAAAAATATAAATCTATATAAATAAAACAAAAAATATATTTATATGTGTGTATGTATGTTTCCAATACAAATCCACAGTTTACTTCGGATCTCCATCAAATTTGGCAGGGAATTACTTGGGCACCTGAGAAGGAACGTAGGAGGGTTTTCGAACGTCAAAAAAAGGACCGAACCGTTCGAATTTTACTTTTATAACCCGAAAATGGCATTAAATGGATTTTTCTACCCGAAAGAATTATCCGATCAGTTAGATTTTAATGCCATTCAAAAGCTCGTGAAAAATACCCAAAGAGTTCATTTACTTCCTTCGAATTTCGAAAAAAGGTTGTAAAATAATAGAGAAAAAATAAAAAAGCACTTTTAAGCTTAGTGGAACTCTATTTTCATATCGAAAAACTATCGTTTGCGCGATCTCATTTTAAATTAGCGTTCAGAACGTTGCCACTTTTTTTCTCGACTTTGACTTATTAAAATTTTGTAATTGTTTTGAGATACAAATATTTCCCCTTTTGATTATTATATGGCGATTTATCTTCTTTTTTTTAGGATTTTAGTCATATTTATGGAGTGTTCTGTTTAATTTATTCGGGAATTTTTAATCTGCCGTTTTCTTTCTTTAAGAATGATTGCTTTGACGGGAAATTTTACAGTATTTTTTTTCTCTAATTGAAGCCTGGTTGTTTATCATACGTCACTTGACATGGCAATGCAGCTAGTAAATAGTAATTCTTTTTAATTGAATTTGTTTCTGATGGATTAATGTTTCGGACGTTCACGTTTTGGAACATTGTATTTTAATTATAATTTGATTTTGTTTTATTTTTTAATAATTCTTCATTTTTCTTCGATGTACGGTTGATTATTCCATGTTTCTAAAAGTGAGAGATTTGCATAAATTTCAAACCATATTTGGAAAATTTTCTATTCACATTAAATGTGATACAATAAGAACATGAAAAATTGTAACACTTTGAAAATTGTATCATAACACATAAAACAATTATCCAAAAGTAATAATAAATCTATGTAGTGAGAAATTTGCATAACTGAAGCTTTGAATTTTACCATTTTAAAAAACATTCATTCTTAGGAGAACAAAATGAAAATGAGAAACATAATCTAAAAAGAAAAAAGAATTAAATATCTTTGGAAACTTCTGAACTACCGAAATAGAGTAAAAATAGGTTATAAAAAAAAAATAAAATGTTTATTTGCCAACACATATGCAGTTTGGCAGCGATACAATTAAAATCATTGATTAATATTTATTGTTAGCAAAAAGTACAATGGCGTTTAATGAGAGTAAAGAAGTGAAGGAATGAAATTTGCTCAAGTGACGTACGACATGCACACTAATGCAGTGTGTGTGTGTGTGTGTGTGTGTGTGTGTGAACATACAAACGCTCATGTGCTATTAAAAAAGGTTGGACGGACACCTTTAGGAAAAATATCTCATAAACATTAAAGTTGAGATTGTAAAGAAAATTTATTAATAAAATGCTTTTTGTAGCGCTAAGCACTTGAAAGCAATTTCTGATATCGCGATTTTTAATAAATAGAAAGATCTGTTTTCTAATCAGCGAAAAATTTTTAACAGTATGGAATAATGTTAATATACAAGTCACGGAAATTTTTTAAAAGAATATATCCGCCATTACAATGTTGGACAAAAGAAATCATTAAAACTGGAGTTAAATGTGTACAAATAGTTTAAGGACAAAATGCATACTGAGGTAAAATTATACACCTGTAATTATCTTCTATTTCCAGAACAAGACGGTACGGCACATTAAACTCGTAGCAAACGTGATGACTCGAATATGGAGAAAACATTTTGTCCTTCCCTTTATGAACCCCTTAGGTCTCTTAAAGCCATAAATAATCGTTTGTGCTGATCAAAACACCCTTTAACCCTCCTAAATTCTAAAGCCCGTGTTCTCTAGTGGAAATGTTGACAAGCCTGCATTAAGGGATACAGCGAGTCAGGGCATAAATTTAAACTTCCATTTAGAGTCGCCATGTCTACGAATTTCGTTGACATATTTATGAAATTACGATGATTCAAGGAGTTGTAATATTTATTAATGAATTACTAACTGACGTAAATATTGAAAAGTATATCATTAGCATATGTTTTTATACTCTTGTCAAGCAGTTATTTTGATCTTGATATTTTCTAGTATAATTTTAAATATTAAACAGGTGTATTTTAGGGGCGAAATATGCTAAAAGTTAAAATGAAGGTCGTAGCTTTTCTAAATAATAATTCTCTTCCCTTAATCTCCAAACTGTCTTAACGGATAAATTAGCATTCAAAAGTATAACATTTATTTTTAAACTAGAAAATCGCCCGACAAGGTACGACTAGTGAAAATTGCTTCTACATTTGAACGCATCAATTTCCTGTTTGGTGATATTTTTATAGCTGAAATTTCAACCCTAATTCCAGTAGATTACCCCTAAACTCCAGTAGATAGCGTAAAATACTTAAACTACCGGATCCAGTTCAACCCTGTCAAAAATTAAGTTTTCCCAGCATATGAAGCATTGACAAAAAATATTATCAAATTATCATGCCTTGGCGTGAGTTTCATTGTTGATGACGTCATCGATACTCGATCATTCGCTATTATACATATGAGGATTAAAAAAAAAAAAAAGACACATCAGAAACGCATCACATGATTTTTCCTAAACAATGAAAATCCAGACTCACTCCTGATCTAAAATATCTCTAAAATCTTCTTTTACGGGAACTTAAAATGGCTTCTGCCAGTCACATGTCATTCGGTGGTATAGCCGAATGAATTTTTACCTCAACTTTTACCCGCAATCGTTTCCCATATTTTAAAAATCAGAGAATGTTCGCAAAACTACTGTCAGAATCTCAAATTGACAACTGACGAACCGAGTGTCAGACTTCCGGATGAGTAAAACATAGTATATTGCATATCTAGCGTGTATAAATAAGTTTAAAATCCTTCGATATATTTCATCCTTGAATTATTCCAAAACCATGCTTCAGTTTTTAGAACATCATAGAAAAAGTTGTATACTTCACTCATTTGCTTAACTTTTACAGAAGATAATTAGAGAAAGGTAGCTCAAAAGAGTAAATTCAGATTTTTCAAATTTTACATATATACACAAAATTGAGTCTCGATAACTCGAAGCCCTATAACTCGAATATTCCTATGTCTCGAAGTTTGTACTGGGTCCCAAACTATTGAGAACGTTTCGGGAACTTCCCATAACTCGATTTACCAATAACTCGAAGGGATTTGCAGTTCTCTTGGGACTTTGAGCTTGCGAGAATTAGCTGTAGTTCATAAGCAAGACTAAAAAAATATCGAAACGTTACTGATTATTTCCGTAGAACGTTCAGGGATTTCACTGGTTTTCATCTATTTTGCAAAAAGGTTTTCTGAAATGGCTTCAAGTTGCACGAAAGAAGACTCCTCATTGGTGTGAAAAATATGTTTAGCTACCAGTTTAGAGATTAACTGAGTGTATTTATTAAGTGTATCATCATTAGTTCAATTACGGGTCGTCTTAGACCCCCCCCCCTTATCCCAGTCAGATGAATGTGGAACCCGGGCTGCAGGTATATTGCTTGTTGGTCTACCTCTGCACTGTCATAAAGGCGGTAACTTGCTGCTTAAGCATTTGTGATTCGCTCTGACAGTTTTCCAAGCGACTCTTGAAAAGGAAAGGCTGGCTTATCCGACATTTTGGTTCCAACAAAGAATTGGATCCAACCTGGTTTCTAGTATTTATAAATACATTATAATATTCGTTGGTTGCTATGTCGTAAAACAATTGATTTTAAGTCGAGCAAAATGTCACTTAAGTTGAATATAGGAAGACAACTTAGTTCACAAATTTTAACAAAAATGTATCGGGAAATAATTATTGTAATAAACCTCATTTTCACAATTTATTTGTTTTTAATTTGAATTAATTGAATCGTCTTCATCAACAGAATAAAATAATCAATCATCAATCAGGCAACACATCTAAAGCTTGGCTACCACTTTTTTGCAATGAAACTTTTGTACAAATATTTTTTTTTTTTTTTTTTTTTTTTGCGCGACTATTTTAGAACCAAAAAGTCGGATAAGTCAGCTCCCCTCGTATAGGAACCTTAGCGACACGTCCGCCATCTTGGGGCTAAACAATGTTTTCTTCTATGTCTGCTATGGTGAAGTAACCTGTTTTGCTTCTTAATTGTGGTTTCTTATTAACTCCATGTTAATTCACATTCAAGAAGCAAAAAACGCTACTTCACCCTAGCAGACATAGAGGAAAGCATCGTTTTCCCCAAGATGGCAGACGTGTCGCTAGTTAAGCTACGATCTAGGGCTTTAGCTCAACCAAACTCCCAAGGGGAGAGAATAAGTCTCTGGATAGCTGCAGCTTCGCAAGAGAAGAATTGCAGGCAAAGGAGATGCTCGGTTCTTCAGGGGCCTTCTTAGTAACTCTGTAAGGATCTAATCAACTATATTAAACCTACCGAATTTCTCTTGAAGACGGACTGGCTTTAAGCGTAGAAATCTCCATATTCTTCAAAACATTCAAGGATAATTTCAGGAAGGTTACTGATTTTTTAACCAAAAACGTTCCTGGTTTTTGCAATATATGTTACTGGCAGAAATTGGGCTTATCAGCTGCCGATTATTTTCAAAGAACGTTTCTGAATCGTTTTCATAGTGAATATCTTTTGAGTGTTGCATGCGTTGTTTCGGATATTGGTAACGGGTTAGTCATAAATATTCTGTAGTTTACATAGACCATTGATTCGAAGATTGTGAAGAAATATAGATTTTGGTGGCGAGTATTTAATATGGGTAGGAAGACCAATATATTGAAATATTTAAAAGCAGTTATTTTCTTTTTTCCTTTCGTTTTCACACTGATACAACAACTGATACGCAAACTCACATAAATATTTGTGGTTATTAAAGGAAAACGCTGTATTTAATTGAATATTCCCAGACTGCACTCAAATTTCAGTCTGCACAGCTTTTTGGTCCATGTTTTATTTGTTTCAACAATATTTAAACCATAGAGGTTTTTCAAGTTTGCAATAGCACATAAATGGTTTATTAGCACATAACAAAAAGCGTTTTGCTATGTAGAAAAGATGTGTCTTTGTGTACTGAAAGCAATAGAAAGTTCAGGTGTTGTAGCTTTTACTATTATACATTTCTCTAATTTTTCAGTAGCTTTATAACTCGATTAAGAACACGCATGCAAAAAAATAGTAAAAAAATAAAAACCTAATTTGTATTCTGAAATTTTGAATTCAAATTATGTTTTTCGCAATCACGAGTTTCGGCAGGACCCAACTGATTGGATTTATTGTCTCCAGAAACAGCTTCTGTCCTCTCAAGCCTGCCCCTCCTACTGGGCGGTAAAGTGTGTATAGTTATGTGTGTGTATGTGTGTGCAGACGCGTGTGTGTGTAGGCGTGCGAGCGTGCATATGTAGGCTAGGCTTGTGTGTGTGCGTAGACCTGCGCGTATGTACACGTAGGTATGAGTGTATGTGTATAAAGGTGGGTGTGTGTGTGTCAGCGTATATGCATGCATGTGTGTAAATGCGAGCGCGCGTGTGTGTGAGTGTGTATGAGCGCGCGTGGGTGTAGGACATGCACGCCGTTGGATTCCGGGGGACAGTAGTCAGGACCGGAGGAGGCACGTCTGCAGAAGCCGATGGGCGGTGGTGCTGCAAGAGGCCCCTGGTCCAAACTCAAAAAGGAACCACAACATCAAGGAAGGTCAAATGAAAATAATTAGCAATCGCGATTGCTCCAAAAAATGTCGTTCAGGCCTCATAATAAATTAAAAGCACACCGTATAGTTAGGATCTAGGTGAGGTTTGCCTCAACTATAGAATTCAATAACTTGGATTCGTGGCAGTTTTTATTATTGTTCGCTAAGAATACTAAGAGCTAATGTAATTCATCTAAGCTGATGGTGGAAGAATAAAACGATTAATGTCCATAATTTCAATTATTGAATTATTCCCTTTTCTCACTGTCTGCTTTAATACTATCACTGTTAAAACAATTCAGAAACGTTCCTGGAAAGAAATATATAGCTAATGTATCCAACTTCTTATAGTTACATATTTCGAAAAAAACAAGAACGTTCTCCGCTTAAAGTCATTTATTTTCCTTAAATTATCATGAAGAATTCACTAATATTTTCGGTAAAAGCCAGCCATCCACTATAATATTAAAATCTGTTCTCGTCCGTCTGTCTGTCTGTCTCAAGATCGATCTTCTCGAGAACCGCTGCGAATCGAGAGTCAAACGAGATACCGATCAATTCGAAATTTTCCAAAGAAAATAATAGGACCAATCTTGTAATTGTGGGATTTAATTAGCGGAGATATTAATTAAAACGTTAATTAACATAACGAAATTCAGGAATTATTATTTCTTTCCTGTTGCCATTTTGCATATGGGTGAGCAAGTAAAATTCTAACAATTGTTTTAAAAGAGATTTTTTTGGCTGCTGTCCAAATCTTAAAACAACGTTTCCATCTAGAATTTCATTTTAAATTAGTTTAGCCCTGGCTATTGGGCGGTAATTTACTGAATATAGTTTAAAATTGGTTGCTCTATTCGGATATAGTCTTTATTTTATCGTCTGTCCTTCTTTTATTTTTTTTTACATTCAACGTTCTTAACTCTTTTCAGCATATGAAAGTTGTTTCTTTAGCTATGTTTATTGATTGTAATGTATGTTTATCTTCTCCGGCCTCATATTTTGGTATATTTAGGATATGCGGGTAATTATGTTTATTTTGTTCCTGTCACATGGGTGAGTTTTCGAATTATAATAACTCTTTTTTCCTTCCTATTTCTATTTTTGAAAAACAATTTGTATCGTTAAAAGAACATGTTAAATTAAGATTGTTTGGATTTCTTTAAGTGAAACAGAGTTGAACAAAAAATATTGTATTTAAGGATTTTAACTAAAGCTAAATTGGAATCTGATGACTTGGTATTAAATTAATGTTTATTGGTATTTATTTAGTCTTGGTGCTTTAGTTTCACGTAATCAACCAAAAAGTGTGTGATTTCATGTAAAAAGCTGATTGTAATTGTAGATAAATATTTCAGATATAATCTATCAGATGTAATTCATTTCAACGTGAGCACAGATTATAGTTGATAATGCACATATTTTCATCTTTTGTGCTAATGAAAATACTCATAACTTGAATCATTGATAACTATGTTTAACGTTAAAGAGATTTTTGACAAAAATATGCTCTACTGGTGTTCTGCAAACCTTGCATTACGCGTATTTATTTACAACTTAGCGCTTTAGAAACTGATGTCCGAGTAATACAAAAACATCATTGGACATCTCTTTCATTTTTAAGTAGCCCGTGCCACGCAGTTCACGCAGCTAGTCCATCCACTATAATATTAAAATCTGTTCGCGTCCGTCTGTCTGTCTGTCTGAAGATCCATCTTCTCGAGAATCGCTGCGAATCGAGAGTCGAACGAGAAACCGATCAATTTAAAATTTTCCAAAGAAAACAATAGGACCAATTTCGTAATTGTGCGACTTTAATTAGCGGAGATATTAATTAAAATGTTAATTAACATAACGTTATTCAGGAATTTGTATTTCTTTCCTGTTGCCATTTTGCATATGGGTAATCAAGTAAAATTCTAATAATTCTTTTAAAAGAGATTTATTTTGGCTGCTGTCCAAATCTTAAAACAACGTTTCCATCTAGAATTTCATTTTAAATTAGTTTAAAATGGGTTGCTCTATTCGGACATAGCCTTTATTTTATAGTCTGTCCTTTTTTTTATTTTTTACATTCAACGTTCTTAACTCTTTTCAGCATATGAAAGTTGTTTCTTTAGCTATGTTTATTGATCGTAGTGTAAGTTTATTATTCACCAACCTCATATTTTGGTACATTTAGGATGTGCGACTAATTATGTTTATTTTGTTGGACTTTTTCCCGTCACATGGGTGAGTTTTCGAATTGTAATAACTCTCTTTTCCTTCCTATTTCTATTTTTGAAATACGGTTTGTATCGTTAAAAGAACATGTCAAATTAAGATTGTTTGAATTTCTTTAAGTGAAACAGAGTTGAACAAAAATATTGTTTTTAAGGATTTTAACTAAAGCTTAATTCGAATCTGATGACTTGGTATTATATTAATGCAATTGGTATTTATTAAGTCTTGGTGCTTTATTTTCACGTAAGCAACCAAAACGTGTGTGTCATTTTATGTAAAAAGTTGATTGTAATTGTACATAAATATTTCAGACATAGTCTATCAGATGTAACTCATTTTAACGTGAGCACAGATTATAGTTGATAAGGCATATATTTTCCTCTTTTGTGCTAATTGAAAATACTCATAACTTGTATCATTGATAACTATGATTAACGTTAAAGAGATTTCTGCCAAAAATATGCTCTACTGGTGTTTTGTAAACTTTGCATTACGCGTATTTATTTACTCCTTAGCGCTTTAGAAACTGATGTCAGAGTAATACAAAAACATCAATTGGACATCTCTTTCATTTTTTAAGTAGCCCGCGCAACGCCGGGCACGCAGCTAGTTATTGTGGAACAAATGAGGAACCTTCAGAGGAAACTTGAGTATGTTTAAAATATTAGCATAACATCTTCGTGATTAACCATGAGGGCTTCAACAACAGCATTGCTGCCAAGCATCACAGTTGCCTGCAATTCTTGCAAACGTATGAAATCCATAGACTTCTATTTCCACTCGAAGTTAAGTGACCTTGACCGAGCCAAAGTGAAAGAAAAGGCAGTACTTTTAACAAATGCATTCAATTAATTTTTAAACTGGTAGTCAAAAATATTTTTTCACGACACTGAGAACTCTGCATTTCTCATCTTGTACAAACTCAAAAAATCTTTTGACACATATACTTGATTTTCACAGCAAATTATCAAATATCAAGCATATCGTTGCCTTCCAGCAGAAGAAGTAGTTTCTTTTAATTTTGTTTAAAGATTTTTATGAGAATTTGTATGGCTACAGCGATATTAAATTTGTAATTCGGAGCTCCTGTTCAGAAAATTGCGTAAGCAGTTTTGGGGGGAGAGGGAGTGATATCACGGAAAGGGCGGTGATTCCCTAGTTTAAGGGAGAAAAAACGAAGAAAACCAATATGAAACTACGGAAATAATTGGTCTTTTTTCGTCAAAAACCATCTCAAAAAAAAAAAAAAGAAAAAGAAAAAAAAAACCTTTTTTTACCTAGTTGCAGTTACGATGTCTAAGACCAACACGTCTATTTTTTCCTGCATGAACTTTAATTCGTTTAGGTAAAGTAATTTGAATTTGTTATATATCAGTCTTTTTGCAGTTAAAATATACTTCTGTAATCGCATTTTATATTATAAACGAAGCATAGTTTTGAGTCCAGTTACCGTTATACTCTTAATAAAGCAAAGAAATAAAATAAAAATTAAAACAGACCTGTAGTAAAAATAAAATTTACAGTCTAAACGGTTTCTTCTCTTGATATATACCTCAGATTTAATACATTCGAAATGTTTACAAAAGCTTTGTATCTCTTTATGACAAGAGAAATTGCCTTCCTTCCTGAAAATGATTTCAAAAAATGAAAACGAAAAATACGACCAGCATTAAAGTACACGCCAAGGGGGCAATAATTTACGCCAAAGTTTTCTTTCAAAGGTTCGAAAACAACGGGAACAATAAATAGCTCATATTTATTGTATATGGCTTTTACTTTGCAAAGGAACTAAGGCGTGGATTGGTCTTGTTTAAAAAGTAGAAAGTGATTTGTTTTCACCAAACACAGGAAAAATGTTTCATTTCAGAATAAATTTCAAATTGTTCTTGCGTGTAAACATATGTTCCACTAATAGGTTTCTTTTGTTATTCTTTGGAAAATTATTGACACATAATTATAGTATTTTCTTAAGGAATATTCTAACACACGAATAAGAAATGTAAACGGCGATTTTCTTGATTAAATCCCAGAAAAAACTTAATGCAAAACATAAACGCATAGTATACACAGTAAAACATGGTCGTTCTTGAGAAAAAAATCCAAATCATGTGTGACAGTTAGAATTTTTTTAATAAATTTTAACGGTTACAACCAACTAATCATATTTTTAACACTGTCACTTTTTAATTGTTGTCAAAAACAATTAAAAAATAATAACAATAATAAAGATAATTTTGTTAGTAAAGTTAGCTAACTTATTTCATGGCTGGAAGTAAGCAAGCAGATAAGTGTGGATTTTGGGACTTTTAATGTCTGCAAATAATACACGTTTTTAAAGTTTTCTTTGGTTCAAATCAAGACATCAGTTTAAAAGCGCTTTTAATATATTTTTTTCTTCAAAATTGCTTTCAAATTTGCTTTTTTTTAACTCAAAAAATAGTCATATAATAGCGTTTTAAATTTTTAATTCAATTCTGGGTCCTTCAACGACACATACATGCCTAAACATTGCCTATATCTACTACGATGTTAATAGGCTGGTGCTTATCCTGCTATCAGGCAAATCTTTACAACTACTATTTGTTTGATATCCTCGCACAGTTGCGAGGTTACATGTAAATAATACTCACAGCCAGGACATCCCTTTCCTAGACACACGCGCATACATACACAACTACGCACACATACAGACACACAAACACATACACACACATACACCTTCACACATACACCTACACACATACACACACATACACACAACTACCCACACATTCATGCCTGCACACAGACACAAACACATATGCCTACACACACATACACATACACCCTACACACAAACACACATACCCCCCATACACAAACAAAACACACACGCCTACATACACACACTCGTGATTGCGAAAAACCTAATTTGAATTCAAGATATCAAAATTCAAATTAAATGAAAGTATTCTTTTTTTTTTTTACATTCCGTTACTTGATAAGCCGTGACCTTGAAAGAAGCGTTTTCAGTGTGGTGACAGTCCCTAAAACGTTTTTTGTTAATAACTCCTGTTCTACTGCACGGAATGCAGTGAAATTTCGCGCCCTGGCTGAATTTTGCTGTCTAAACATTATTATGTAGCAAAAAATGGTGGTTCCTATTTGAAAATCAAGAGTTGGTGTTCATCTTGCTTTGTATATGGTCCCTTATCAAAATTTAACCTACGTAGTTTTGAAGAAGACTTTAAAACAAGTTGGATGACACCTTTATTTTCTTTCTAGCATGTATAATGGCTGAATAATTAAAAGTGTTTCGTTTTTTTTTCTATGACTGTACAGACATGAAATTTTAACGACAGGAAGAAGATGATGTGATATACAAATGATTAGCTTTTCAGCACATTCAGACAGCACAGACGCCCGCAGCGACACCTGCAATGTGTTTAAATGAGGAATTCGTACAGCTAATTTCCCACGTGCAAATTTAATTTAAACGTTGTTGCGTGGTGGAAAATTGTTGTGATGCCTCGTGCAAGAAGAAAAAATGCATACCAGCACGTTTCTGCCTTTGATAGACTTCAAATTGCGGCCCGCCAGGATTGCGGCTTATTCTATCGCAGTATTGCTGCTCGCCGTCGGTCGAGATCCAATGACGGTTAGCAGAATATGAACTCGATGGGCTCCAGATGGTAATACAGATCACCGTGCTGGTTCTCGGCGGTCAGTAATCACTAGCAACCGAGGGGACTGTCATGCTATCCGCATGGCCTTAATGAATCTTAGAACCACGTCACAAGCCCTGAGTCAAGAAATGGGGTCATTTGCAAAACAACAAGTGTCTGCGCAAACAGTTCGGCGACATTTACAGCAGCATGGACTGTCAGCTCTTAGACCATGGCTTCGGCTACCATTGACGCTGCATCACATACAGGAGCGCCTTCAATGGTGTGACCAGCGACGAATCTGGGTGTACTAATGGAAAGCCGTCATTTTTTCTGATGAATACAGGTTCAACTTACAACATCATGATGGTCGCATCCGTGTATGGCGGCATCGTGGTGAGCGCACGCTGGCAGCGTGCATTCGCCATCGTCATACTGGCTCATCTCCTGGCGTGATCGTATGGGGTGCCGTTGGATACACATCTCGGTCACCTCTTGTTTGCATGGACGGCACTATGAACAGTCGGCGTTACATTTCTGATGTGTTACGACCCGTGGCACTACCCTTTATTCGAGCCCTGCGAAAGTCTACGTTTCAGAAGGATAATGCACGACCGCATGTGGCCAGTATTGTGCAGAGTTTCTTTGATACGGAAAAATGTTCGACTGACGCCCTGGCCAGCTCGTTCTCCAGATCCCAGATCTCTCACTAATGGAAAATATCTGGTCAATGGTTGCTGAAAAACTGGCTCGTCAGCAAACGCCAGTCACTACGGTCGATGATTTGTGGCATCGTGTTGAAGCGTCATGGGTGTCTATACCTGTATATGCCATCCAATCTCTGTATAACTCAATGCTATCAAAATTTAAAAAATTGTTTCAAAGCAAGTCTTGTTATAAAATACAGAGTTCTTACTGTATGTACTGTAAATTTCAATAGAAATTTCCAATTTATTCATTTTGAAAAAGCTCAGTTATCTTATTTGTTTTACTTTGCCCCGCATTCCCCCATATTAGTAATAGCCCCCAGGCGTATAAAGCGCTGTTATTTCTGCCAGAGGTAGTAGTTCTACGTACTAATTTCTTAGGATCTATTCACACAAATTTCTTGAAAATTTAATCATTTGTTATTTCCAACATAATGTATGTGTCTAATAAATATCATTTCATTATCGGCATTTCTCCTGGTGTAGCAATTTTAATGGCCAGTAGTGTATTTTGCTATAATGTTGCATAAACTTTCATTGTGCATAGTATCACGAAATAAGGGG
Source organism: Uloborus diversus (assembly GCF_026930045.1). NCBI lineage: Eukaryota > Metazoa > Arthropoda > Arachnida > Araneae > Uloboridae > Uloborus > Uloborus diversus. Next base: position 77,438,737 of record NC_072739.1, on the reverse strand, counting down.
GTAAGACGGACAAAAACACAAAGTCTGTTTTTATATACATTTTTGAAGCACCCTAATATATATATATATGTGTGTGTGTATATATGTATGTATATATATATACAAGCTGTACCCGCACGGCGATGCCCGTGCTAACAATTTAAAGGAAGTCCGTTGAATAAAAAAAATCCACGCCCCTCCCCCCTGTTTCTACGCCAAGTTCGGCGCCTACGGCGGCTGTTTCAATAAATTTGGAAACGGTATTAATTAATCAATATCTATCTTTTTCGTATTTTTTATACCTATTTCCAGTTGTGTTTTGTGTCATTCACATTTTTACGCCAGAATTGCCGCACTCAAATATGTAACATAAAATAGATACAGCGAAATGTCCGGCGGAAGAGACCGCGCTACAGTAACTCACCCAATTAGCGAGCGAAACGAGCTTTGGCCGATAAGAAACTGCCATTACAAAGCATGGTATATCTAAGACAAAAAGGAAATCCCGTATTTTGTGCGAAAAAGGATTCAACTCCCCAGCAGAAAAACAACACAATTAAAAAACAAGGTACGTCTAGGACAAAAAGGAAATCCCCCATCCCGTATGAAAAATTTAGCTATTGAAAAGCTAACCGTTTGAGAAAAAAATAAAAAAAATCTCTAGAATTACAAAAAAAACCCTCCCCCCCCCCCTTCTGATGTCAAATAATCAGTAATCATATTTTTGAACTAAAAAGCGTGAACACCCTTTAAAAACCTAAATGCGAAATAAACAAATAATCCGAAACTCCATTGTTTATCGCCAAATTTGCAAAGCGGCTTTCAAATTAAAAAGAAAATCCCTTATAATTCGCAAAATGAATTTAACAAAAATGACAACAGCGCAAACACCAGTTCTAAAATTCGAACGCAACCGTATACCGAAGATAACATCAATGCAAAAACAAAAATCAAGTTTAGCCTTGAAAATTGGCGCAAATAGGATCGCATATATCCTGCTGCTCTAATTAATTGAGAGAAATGGAACAAACATCGTTTTTTCAGTACTTTACCGCCGTATAGCAAGGGCTAAGGCAGAAACACATCACCAACTCAGTCAATACCAGCCGAGGACTGTAGTTTCATGTTTATTAGCACTCTTCAGCCAGGCATAGGAAAGTGACTGACCTGGAGGTGGAAAAACCTCTTAAGGAAGCAAAGAGTGCAAAACAAACTGTTAGCTAATATAGAATTAGCAGACCAGACGAGTGACCGAAGCAGTGGTTCGGTTCAACTCGAAGACTGTACGCGAGGCAAGGTATATTCAGTAAATTACCGCCCATTAGCCAGGGCAAAAGTAGAAATACATGAAATACACCACCAGCTCAGTCATTTCCAACCGAGGACTGCAGTTTCGTGCTTATTAGCACTCATCAGCCCGGCATAGGAAAGTGACAAACAAACTGGTAATTGACTGAGTTGGTGGTGCATTTCATGTAAACATCGTCTTGTTCGGAAAGGAAAGCTCTTTCCAACGACATATAATGTTTGGGGGTGAAGGGATTTTTCGTCCCCTAACTAGGCAAAAAACGTGAAATTTCAGTTTAATTAGTTAATTATGAAAATACTAATTAGAAATTTAGAATTCGGGCTTCGAAGTGCAGATCCCTGTGGTACGTTCGAATTTTGTGCCACGTTTCAGGGCTGTACGTGCTATAGCGTCTTCTGGCCATGGGGTACAAACAAAGAAAGGAACAAACAAAGAAACACCGTCACCTTTGTATATATATATATACATATATATATAAAATATCACTAGTCCACGATTTTTTTTCTAAAGCTCTTGCCTGTCTGCGGATCAAAAAAGGTTGAAAAACGCTGGCATAAAAGGTAAATCTCGTTACAATGCCCCATCGGGTTTTACGGTTTCAATTATCCAAAATATCTGATGTTATCGTTTCAAGAGAGGTTTGGATCCCGTCATGTTTTAAGCATTTCAAAGTACGCTCTTATAGTCGCGGGTTGCTATGTGTTAAAGAATACTGAAGAGAAGTTGAGTAAAGTGCCTTTTTAAGGAAACATTTCAAGGAAATCGATTTTTTGAATGTAATAATAACTTATCAGGAAATGTTTCATGCAAAGAACAATTGTATTTTTATATCTCATTTGTTTAAAATTTGAATCACTAAATCTGCTCCTTTTTAGGATACGGGCAAAATCTGAAACCCGGCTTTCCATTGATTGCCAAGACATAGTGTAAGTCCATAGAGAAAAAAAAACTACCTTCCGTAGTAGATGACTATGGACATAAAAGACACGAGTAAGATGTTATTTTTTATGAAATAATAAACCCAACATAATTAAATTACTTAAGGGGTCATGATCTAAAGTTTTAATTACTTAATACTATTTTTAGCAAAAGGAAATAAAAGGAAATTTGAAACAATTTCTAACACAAACAATAATTTGTGCAGATCAGTTATAACATGACGGGTGGGAATTTCTTCTCCATTTCCAGTCCAAACCATTTGTAGAAACAAGAAATACAACGAAAAAGGTCCTATGGCAATACAAAAATTGCAAAAAACTTAATTTGAAATCAAAACTTCAAAACTTTATTTTTCAAATCAAAACTTCAAAAAATTTTTTTTCAATTTATTTTTTATTGTTGACAACGGGGGTAAAATAAAATCCGAGGCGCTTTAGTTTTACTCAAAAAGTGCGAAGAACATTCGTTCTTCTTTTGCATTTGCAGTTTTAAAAACGCTACTACTTTATTTGTTCGTTTATTTATTTTTTATGTATGGATTTCGTGAAATGAAGGAGGCATATTTTGTTTTGAAAAATTAGCTTAAAATGCTAAAAGGGGTATGTTTGACGAAATTTGCACTCTTGGCAAATTCGGCGACTATTACTGATCAGATGCTAGAAAGTCAAGGCTGTCATACCGGAATGTAAGCTCGTTTAGTTCTAAACGAAACTTCTTGTTTTTCTTTCTAAGACTTTAAATAGAAAAGAAGGTTAAAAGCAATAATTACCGCATAAGTTTCAAAAATATATTGCCTGCATAAGCTTGGGTGCTATACGACTTTGATTTAACTACTGACATCACGAAATCCTCAGGTTAATAAAATGATAAAATATGTTTATGTAATTCTGAAATATATGATTGCAATATAATTGTACACTAATATAATTTAATCTGTCAAAAAATTACAATAAAGGCCATCAGTGCCAAACCTTTTCATCTTCTAGAGTAGCATGGTCGTCGACATGACATTCTATTTCACATGACAGCATTGTGAAAGTACGGGAAATGAACGTTCGTTCTTCCGACAATGTCTCTAAAAAGTAACTAACACGCCATCTTTTTCGAGGTTAATGCAAGCCTCTAATCTCAGTAAAATAAGCTGTTCTTATTTTGCAGTACCGCCCTAAGCCAGGGCTAAGGCAGAAATACATATAATACGCCAGCCAGCTCAGTTGTTCCATCAGAATAACTGAGCTGACTGGTGTATTTTATATATATAAGCTGTTCTTATGTTGTAACAACGCAAAAAAGGGTTAAACCATACCATTTCAATTCGTTGAATTCATTACTAAGCCCATTACAAGCCATAGTTCACCTATGTCACTTACAATCCGCTTACATACTTGTTTGCGATGTGATTAATCAAGACCTTACTAACACTGATTTGATTGAACTTCCGCGCGCATTTGCGCGGTTCCACGAAATAAAAATTTGTGACTTAAAATTTCATTTCATCGTCCAAATAAATTTTCTTATCTGTTATTTTGGCAAAAAAACGAACTGGTTGCAAAGCGTATTTACATAGCTTAAAATTGTGTTGATTTATGGCGACATAGAATACAAAACACATTACAACCGGGGCTGCAGAGTCGGAGGAAGGATGACCTTGGCTCCGAGTCCTTGAAATCAAAACTACAAAACTTTATTTTTCAAATCAAAACTTCAAAAAAATTTTTTTCAATTTATTTTTTATTGTTGACAACGGGGGTAAAATAAAATCCGAGGCGCTTTAGTTTTACTCAAAAAGTGCGAAGAACATTCGTTCTTCTTTTGCATTTGCAGTTTTAAAAACGCTACTACTTTATTTGTTCGTTTATTTATTTTTTATGTATGGATTTCGTGAAATGAAGGAGGCATATTTTGTTTTGAAAAATTAGCTTAAAATGCTAAAAGGGGTATGTTTGACGAAATTTGCACTCTTGGCAAATTCGGCGACTATTACTGATCAGATGCTAGAAAGTCAAGGCTGTCATACCGGAATGTAAGCTCGTTTAGTTCTAAACGAAACTTCTTGTTTTTCTTTCTAAGACTTTAAATAGAAAAGAAGGTTAAAAGCAATAATTACCGCATAAGTTTCAAAAATATATTGCCTGCATAAGCTTGGGTGCTATACGACTTTGATTTAACTACTGACATCACGAAATCCTCAGGTTAATAAAATGATAAAATATGTTTATGTAATTCTGAAATATATGATTGCAATATAATTGTACACTAATATAATTTAATCTGTCAAAAAATTACAATAAAGGCCATCAGTGCTAAACCTTTTCATCTTCTAGAGTAGCATGGTCGTCGACATGACATTCTATTTCACATGACAGCATTGTGAAAGTACGGGAAATGAACGTTCGTTCTTCCGACAATGTCTCTAAAAAGTAACTAACACGCCATCTTTTTCGAGGTTAATGCAAGCCTCTAATCTCAGTAAAATAAGCTGTTCTTATTTTGCAGTACCGCCCTAAGCCAGGGCTAAGGCAGAAATACATATAATACGCCAGCCAGCTCAGTTGTTCCATCAGAATAACTGAGCTGACTGGTGTATTTTATATATATAAGCTGTTCTTATGTTGTAACAACGCAAAAAAGGGTTAAACCATACCATTTCAATTCGTTGAATTCATTACTAAGCCCATTACAAGCCATAGTTCACCTATGTCACTTACAATCCGCTTACATACTTGTTTGCGATGTGATTAATCAAGACCTTACTAACACTGATTTGATTGAACTTCCGCGCGCATTTGCGCGGTTCCACGAAATAAAAATTTGTGACTTTAGAATTTCATTTCATCGTCCAAATAAATTTTCTTATCTGTTATTTTGGCAAAAAAAAACGAACTGGTTGTAAAGCGTATTTACATAGCTTAAAATTGTGTTGATTTATGGCGACATAGAATACAAAACACATTACAACCGGGGCTGCAGAGTCGGAGGAAGGATGACCTTGGCTCCGAGTCCTTGAAATCAAAACTACAAAACTTTATTTTTCAAATCAAAACTTCAAAAAAAATTTTTTCAATTTATTTTTTATTGTTGACAACGGGGGTAAAATAAAATCCGAGGCGCTTTAGTTTTACTCAAAAAGTGCGAAGAACATTCGTTCTTCTTTTGCATTTGCAGTTTTAAAAACGCTACTACTTTATTTGTTCATTTATTTATTTTTTATGTATGGATTTCGTGAAATGAAGAAGGCATAATTTGTTTTGAAAAATTAGCTTAAAATGCTAAAAGGGGTATCTTTGACGAAATTTGCACTCTTGGCAAATTCGGCGACTATTACTGATCAGATGCTAGAAAGTCAAGGCTGTCATACCGGAATGTAAGCTCGTTTAGTTCTAAACGAAACTTCTTGTTTTTCTTTCTAAGACTTTAAATAGAAAAGAAGGTTAAAAGCAATAATTGCCGCATAAGTTTCAAAAATATATTGCCTGCATAAGCTTGGGTGCTATACGACTTTGATTTAACTACTGACATCACGAAATCCTCAGGTTAATAAAATGATAAAATATGTTTATGTAATTCTGAAATATATGATTGCAATATAATTGTACACTAATATAATTTAATCTGTCAAAAAATTACAATAAAGGCCATCAGTGCCAAACCTTTTCATCTTCTAGAGTAGCATGGTCGTCGACATGACATTCTATTTCACATGACAGCATTGTGAAAGTACGGGAAATGAACGTTCGTTCTTCCGACAATGTCTCTAAAAAGTAACTAACACGCCATCTTTTTCGAGGTTAATGCAAGCCTCTAATCTCAGTAAAATAAGCTGTTCTTATTTTGCAGTACCGCCCTAAGCCAGGGCTAAGGCAGAAATACATATAATACGCCAGCCAGCTCAGTTGTTCCATCAGAATAACTGAGCTGACTGGTGTATTTTATATATATAAGCTGTTCTTATGTTGTAACAACGCAAAAAAGGGTTAAACCATACCATTTCAATTCGTTGAATTCATTACTAAGCCCATTACAAGCCATAGTTCACCTACGTCACTTACAATCCGCTTACATACTTGTTTGCGATGTGATTAATCAAGACCTTACTAACACTGATTTGATTGAACTTCCGCGCGCATTTGCGCGGTTCCACGAAATAAAAATTTGTGACTTTAGAATTTCATTTCATCGTCCAAATAAATTTTCTTATCTGTTATTTTGGCAAAAAAAAACGAACTGGTTGTAAAGCGTATTTACATAGCTTAAAATTGTGTTGATTTATGGCGACATAGAATACAAAACACATTACAACCGGGGCTGCAGAGTCGGAGGAAGGATGACCTTGGCTCCGAGTCCTTGAAATCAAAACTACAAAACTTTATTTTTCAAATCAAAACTTCAAAAAAAATTTTTTCAATTTATTTTTTATTGTTGACAACGGGGGTAAAATAAAATCCGAGGCGCTTTAGTTTTACTCAAAAAGTGCGAAGAACATTCGTTCTTCTTTTGCATTTGCAGTTTTAAAAACGCTACTACTTTATTTGTTCATTTATTTATTTTTTATGTATGGATTTCGTGAAATGAAGAAGGCATAATTTGTTTTGAAAAATTAGCTTAAAATGCTAAAAGGGGTATCTTTGACGAAATTTGCACTCTTGGCAAATTCGGCGACTATTACTGATCAGATGCTAGAAAGTCAAGGCTGTCATACCGGAATGTAAGCTCGTTTAGTTCTAAACGAAACTTCTTGTTTTTCTTTCTAAGACTTTAAATAGAAAAGAAGGTTAAAAGCAATAATTGCCGCATAAGTTTCAAAAATATATTGCCTGCATAAGCTTGGGTGCTATACGACTTTGATTTAACTACTGACATCACGAAATCCTCAGGTTAATAAAATGATAAAATATGTTTATGTAATTCTGAAATATATGATTGCAATATAATTGTACACTAATATAATTTAATCTGTCAAAAAATTACAATAAAGGCCATCAGTGCCAAACCTTTTCATCTTCTAGAGTAGCATGGTCGTCGACATGACATTCTATTTCACATGACAGCATTGTGAAAGTACGGGAAATGAACGTTCGTTCTTCCGACAATGTCTCTAAAAAGTAACTAACACGCCATCTTTTTCGAGGTTAATGCAAGCCTTTAATCTCAGTAAAATAAGCTGTTCTTATTTTGCAGTACCGCCCTAAGCCAGGGCTAAGGCAGAAATACATATAATACGCCAGCCAGCTCAGTTGTTCCATCAGAATAACTGAGCTGACTGGTGTATTTTATATATATAAGCTGTTCTTATGTTGTAACAACGCAAAAAAGGGTTAAACCATACCATTTCAATTCGTTGAATTCATTACTAAGCCCATTACAAGCCATAGTTCACCTATGTCACTTACAATCCGCTTACATACTTGTTTGCGATGTGATTAATCAAGACCTTACTAACACTGATTTGATTGAACTTCCGCGCGCATTTGCGCGGTTACACGAAATAAAAATTTGTGACTTTAGAATTTCATTTCATTGTCCAAATAAATTTTCTTATCTGTTAATTTTGGCAAAAAAACGAACTGGTTGCAAAGCGTATTTACATAGCTTAAAATTGTGTTGATTTATGGCGACATAGAACACAAAACACATTACAACCGGGGCTGCAGAGTCGGAGGAAGGATGACCTTGGCTCCGAGTCCTTGAAATCAAAACTACAAAACTTTATTTTTCAAAACAAAACTTCAAAAAAAAATTTTTCAATTTATTTTTTATTGTTTACAATGGGGGTAAAATAAAATCCGAGGCGCTTTAGTTTTACTCAAAAAGTGCGAAGAACATTCGTTCTTCTTTTGCATTTGCAGTTTTAAAAACGCTACTACTTTATTTGTTCGTTTATTTATTTTTTATGTATGGATTTCGTGAAATGAAGGAGGCATATTTTTGTTTTGAAAAATTAGCTTAAAATGCTAAAAGGGGTATGTTTGACGAAATTTGCACTCTTGGCAAATTCGGCGACTATTACTGATCAGATGCTAGAAAGTCAAGGCTGTCATACCGGAATGTAAGCTCGTTTAGTTCTAAACGAAACTTCTTGTTTTTCTTTCTAAGACTTTAAATAGAAAAGAAGGTTAAAAGCAATAATTACCGCATAAGTTTCAAAAATATATTGCCTGCATAAGCTTGGGTGCTATACGACTTTGATTTAACTACTGACATCACGAAATCCTCAGGTTAATAAAATGATAAAATATGTTTATGTAATTCTGAAATATATGATTGCAATATAATTGTACACTAATATAATTTAATCTGTCAAAAAATTACAATAAAGGCCATCAGTGCCAAACCTTTTCATCTTCTAGAGTAGCATGGTCGTCGACATGACATTCTATTTCACATGACAGCATTGTGAAAGTACGGGAAATGAACGTTCGTTCTTCCGACAATGTCTCTAAAAAGTAACTAACACGCCATCTTTTTCGAGGTTAATGCAAGCCTCTAATCTCAGTAAAATAAGCTGTTCTTTTTTTGCAGTACCGCCCTAAGCCAGGGCTAAGGCAGAAATACATATAATACGCCAGCCAGCTCAGTTGTTCCATCAGAATAACTGAGCTGACTGGTGTATTTTATATATATAAGCTGTTCTTATGTTGTAACAACGCAAAAAAGGGTTAAACCATACCATTTCAATTCGTGAATTCATTACTAAGCCCATTACAAGCCATAGTTCACCTATGTCACTTACAATCCGCTTACATACTTGTTTGCGATGTGATTAATCAAGACCTTACTAACACTGATTTGATTGAACTTCCGCGCGCATTTGCGCGGTTACACGAAATAAAAATTTGTGACTTTAGAATTTCATTTCATTGTCCAAATAAATTTTCTTATCTGTTAATTTTGGCAAAAAAACGAACTGGTTGCAAAGCGTATTTACATAGCTTAAAATTGTGTTGATTTATGGCGACATAGAACACAAAACACATTACAACCGGGGCTGCAGAGTCGGAGGAAGGATGACCTTGGCTCCGAGTCCTTGAAATCAAAACTACAAAACTTTATTTTTCAAATCAAAACTTCAAAAAAATTTTTTTCAATTTATTTTTTATTGTTGACAACGGGGGTAAAATAAAATCCGAGGCGCTTTAGTTTTACTCAAAAAGTGCGAAGAACATTCGTTCTTCTTTTGCATTTGCAGTTTTAAAAACGCTACTACTTTATTTGTTCGTTTATTTATTTTTTAATGTATGGATTTCGTGAAATGAAGGAGGCATATTTTGTTTTGAAAAATTAGCTTAAAATGCTAAAAGGGGTATGTTTGACGAAATTTGCACTCTTGGCAAATTCGGCGACTATTACTGATCAGATGCTAGAAAGTCAAGGCTGTCATACCGGAATGTAAGCTCGTTTAGTTCTAAACGAAACTTCTTGTTTTTCTTTCTAAGACTTTAAATAGAAAAGAAGGTTAAAAGCATTAATTACCGCGTAAGTTTCAAAAATATATTGCCTGCATAAGCTTGGGTGCTATACGACTTTGATTTAACTACTGACATCACGAAATCCTCAGGTTAATAAAATGATAAAATATGTTTATGTAATTCTGAAATATATGATTGCAATATAATTGTACACTAATATAATTTAATCTGTCAAAAAATTATAATAAAGGCCATCAGTGCCAAACCTTTTCATCTTCTAGAGTAGCATGGTCGTCGACATGACATTCTATTTCACATGACAGCATTGTGAAAGTACGGGAAATGAACGTTCGTTCTTCCGACAATGTCTCTAAAAAGTAACTAACACGCCATCTTTTTCGAGGTTAATGCAAGCCTCTAATCTCAGTAAAATAAGCTGTTCTTTTTTTGCAGTACCGCCCTAAGCCAGGGCTAAGGCAGAAATACATATAATACGCCAGCCAGCTCTGTTGTTCCATCAGAATAACTGAGCTGACTGGTGTATTTTATATATATATAAGCTGTTCTTATGTTGTAACAACGCAAAAAAGGGTTAAACCATACCATTTCAATTCGTGAATTCATTACTAAGCCCATTACAAGCCATAGTTCACCTATGTCACTTACAATCCGCTTACATACTTGTTTGCGATGTGATTAATCAAGACCTTACTAACACTGATTTGATTGAACTTCCGCGCGCATTTGCGCGGTTACACGAAATAAAAATTTGTGACTTTAGAATTTCATTTCATTGTCCAAATAAATTTTCTTATCTGTTAATTTTGGCAAAAAAACGAACTGGTTGCAAAGCGTATTTACATAGCTTAAAATTGTGTTGATTTATGGCGACATAGAACACAAAACACATTACAACCGGGGCTGCAGAGTCGGAGGAAGGATGACCTTGGCTCCGAGTCCTTGAAATCAAAACTACAAAACTTTATTTTTCAAATCAAAACTTCAAAAAAATTTTTTTCAATTTATTTTTTATTGTTGACAACGGGGGTAAAATAAAATCCGAGGCGCTTTAGTTTTACTCAAAAAGTGCGAAGAACATTCGTTCTTCTTTTGCATTTGCAGTTTTAAAAACGCTACTACTTTATTTGTTCGTTTATTTATTTTTTAATGTATGGATTTCGTGAAATGAAGGAGGCATATTTTGTTTTGAAAAATTAGCTTAAAATGCTAAAAGGGGTATGTTTGACGAAATTTGCACTCTTGGCAAATTCGGCGACTATTACTGATCAGATGCTAGAAAGTCAAGGCTGTCATACCGGAATGTAAGCTCGTTTAGTTCTAAACGAAACTTCTTGTTTTTCTTTCTAAGACTTTAAATAGAAAAGAAGGTTAAAAGCAATAATTGCCGCATAAGTTTCAAAAATATATTGCCTGCATAAGCTTGGGTGCTATACGACTTTGATTTAACTACTGACATCACGAAATCCTCAGGTTAATAAAATGATAAAATATGTTTATGTAATTCTGAAATATATGATTGCAATATAATTGTACACTAATATAATTTAATCTGTCAAAAAATTACAATAAAGGCCATCAGTGCCAAACCTTTTCATCTTCTAGAGTAGCATGGTCGTCGACATGACATTCTATTTCACATGACAGCATTGTGAAAGTACGGGAAATGAACGTTCGTTCTTCCGACAATGTCTCTAAAAAGTAACTAACACGCCATCTTTTTCGAGGTTAATGCAAGCCTCTAATCTCAGTAAAATAAGCTGTTCTTATTTTGCAGTACCGCCCTAAGCCAGGGCTAAGGCAGAAATACATATAATACGCCAGCCAGCTCAGTTGTTCCATCAGAATAACTGAGCTGACTGGTGTATTTTATATATATAAGCTGTTCTTATGTTGTAACAACGCAAAAAAGGGTTAAACCATACCATTTCAATTCGTTGAATTCATTACTAAGCCCATTACAAGCCATAGTTCACCTATGTCACTTACAATCCGCTTACATACTTGTTTGCGATGTGATTAATCAAGACCTTACCAACACTGACTTGATTGAACTTCCGCGCGCATTTGCGCGGTTACACGAAATAAAAATTTGTGACTTTAGAATTTCATTTCATCGTCCAAATAAATTTTCTTATCTGTTATTTTGGCAAAAAAAACGAACTGGTTGCAAAGCGTATTTACATAGCTTAAAATTGTGTTGATTTATGGCGACATAGAATACAAAACACATTACAACCGGGGCTGCAGAGTCGGAGGAAGGATGACCTTGGCTCCGAGTCCTTGAAATCAAAACTACAAAACTTTATTTTTCAAATCAAAACTTCAAAAAAATTTTTTTCAATTTATTTTTTATTGTTGACAACGGGGGTAAAATAAAATCCGAGGCGCTTTAGTTTTACTCAAAAAGTGCGAAGAACATTCGTTCTTCTTTTGCATTTGCAGTTTTAAAAACGCTACTACTTTATTTGTTCGTTTATTTATTTTTTATGTATGGATTTCGTGAAATGAAGGAGGCATATTTTGTTTTGAAAAATTAGCTTAAAATGCTAAAAATTGTATGTTTGACGAAATTTGCACTCTTGGCAAATTCGGCGACTATTACTGATCAGATGCTAGAAAGTCAAGGCTGTCATACCGGAATGTAAGCTCGTTTAGTTCTAAACGAAACTTCTTGTTTTTCTTTCTAAGACTTTAAATAGAAAAGAAGGTTAAAAGCAATAATTGCCGCATAAGTTTCAAAAATATATTGCCTGCATAACCTTGGGTGCTATACGACTTTGATTTAACTACTGACATCACGAAATCCTCAGGTTAATAAAATGATAAAATATGTTTATGTAATTCTGAAATATATGATTGCAATATAATTGTACACTAATATAATTTAATCTGTCAAAAAATTACAATAAAGGCCATCAGTGCCAAACCTTTTCATCTTCTAGAGTAGCATGGTCGTCGACATGACATTCTATTTCACATGACAGCATTGTGAAAGTACGAGAAATGAACGTTCGTTCTTCCGACAATGTCTCTAAAAAGTAACTAACACGCCATCTTTTTCGAGGTTAATGCAAGCCTCTAATCTCAGTAAAATAAGCTGTTCTTATTTTGCAGTACCGCCCTAAGCCAGGGCTAAGGCAGAAATACATATAATACGCCAGCCAGCTCAGTTGTTCCATCAGAATAACTGAGCTGACTGGTGTATTTTATATATATAAGCTGTTCTTATGTTGTAACAACGCAAAAAAGGGTTAAACCATACCATTTCAATTCGTTGAATTCATTACTAAGCCCATTACAAGCCATAGTTCACCTATGTCACTTACAATCCGCTTACATACTTGTTTGCGATGTGATTAATCAAGACCTTACTAACACTGATTTGATTGAACTTCCGCGCGCATTTGCGCGGTTACACGAAATAAAAATTTGTGACTTTAGAATTTCATTTCATTGTCCAAATAAATTTTCTTATCTGTTAATTTTGGCAAAAAAACGAACTGGTTGCAAAGCGTATTTACATAGCTTAAAATTGTGTTGATTTATGGCGACATAGAATACAAAACACATTACAACCGGGGCTGCAGAGTCGGAGGAAGGATGACCTTGGCTCCGAGTCCTTGAAATCAAAACTACAAAACTTTATTTTTCAAATCAAAACTTCAAAAAAATTTTTTTCAATTTATTTTTTATTGTTGACAACGGGGGTAAAATAAAATCCGAGGCGCTTTAGTTTTACTCAAAAAGTGCGAAGAACATTCGTTCTTCTTTTGCATTTGCAGTTTTAAAAACGCTACTACTTTATTTGTTAGTTTATTTATTTTTTATGTATGGATTTCGTGAAATGAAGGAGGCATAATTTGTTTTGAAAAATTAGCTTAAAATGCTAAAAGGGGTATCTTTGACGAAATTTGCACTCTTGGCAAATTCGGCGACTATTACTGATCAGATGCTAGAAAGTCAAGGCTGTCATACTGGAATGTAAGCTCGTTTAGTTCTAAACGAAACTTCTTGTTTTTCTTTCTAAGACTTTAAATTGAAAAGAAGGTTAAAAGCAATAATTACCGCATAAGTTTCAAAAATATATTGCCTGCATAAGCTTGGGTGCTATACGACTTTGATTTAACTACTGACATCACGAAATCCTCAGGTTAATAAAATGATAAAATATGTTTATGTAATTCTGAAATATATGATTGCAATATAATTGTACACTAATATAATTTAATCTGTCAAAAAATTACAATAAAGGCCATCAGTGCCAAACCTTTTCATCTTCTAGAGTAGCATGGTCGTCGACATGACATTCTATTTCACATGACAGCATTGTGAAAGTACGGGAAATGAACGTTCGTTCTTCCGACAATGTCTCTAAAAAGTAACTAACACGCCATCTTTTTCGAGGTTAATGTAAGCCTCTAATCTCAGTAAAATAAGCTGTTCTTATTTTGCAGTACCGCCCTAAGCCAGGGCTAAGGCAGAAATACATATAATACGCCAGCCAGCTCAGTTGTTCCATCAGAATAACTGAGCTGACTGGTGTATTTTATATATATAAGCTGTTCTTATGTTGTAACAACGCAAAAAAGGGTTAAACCATACCATTTCAATTCGTTGAATTCATTACTAAGCCCATTACAAGCCATAGTTCACCTATGTCACTTACAATCCGCTTACATACTTGTTTGCGATGTGATTAATCAAGACCTTACTAACACTGATTTGATTGAACTTCCGCGCGCATTTGCGCGGTTACACGAAATAAAAATTTGTGACTTTAGAATTTCATTTCATTGTCCAAATAAATTTTCTTATCTGTTAATTTTGGCAAAAAAACGAACTGGTTGCAGAGCGTATTTACATAGCTTAAAATTGTGTTGATTTATGGCGACATAGAACACAAAACACATTACAACCGGGGCTGCAGAGTCGGAGGAAGGATGACCTTGGCTCCGAGTCCTTGAAATCAAAACTACAAAACTTTATTTTTCAAAACAAAACTTCAAAAAAATTTTTTTCAATTTATTTTTTATTGTTGACAACGGGGGTAAAATAAAATCCGAGGCGCTTTAGTTTTACTCAAAAAGTGCGAAGAACATTCGTTCTTCTTTTGCATTTGCAGTTTTAAAAACGCTACTACTTTATTTGTTCGTTTATTTATTTTTTATGTATGGATTTCGTGAAATGAAGGAGGCATATTTTGTTTTGAAAAATTAGCTTAAAATGCTAAAAGGGGTATGTTTGACGAAATTTGCACTCTTGGCAAATTCGGCGACTATTACTGATCAGATGCTAGAAAGTCAAGGCTGTCATACCGGAATGTAAGCTCGTTTAGTTCTAAACGAAACTTCTTGTTTTTCTTTCTTAGACTTTAAGTAGAAAAGAAGGTTAAAAGCAATAATTACCGCATAAGTTTCAAAAATATATTGCCTGCATAAGCTTGGGTGGTATACGACTTTGATTTAACTACTGACATCAGGAAATCCTCAGGTTAATAAAATGATAAAATATGTTTATGTTATTCTGAAATATATGATTGCAATATAATTGTACACTAATATAATTTAATCTGTCAAAAAATTACAATAAAGGCCATCAGTGCCAAACCTTTTCATCTTCTAGAGTAGCATGGTCGTCGACATGACATTCTATTTCACATGACAGCATTGTGAAAGTACGGGAAATGAACGTTCGTTCTTCCGACAATGTCTCTAAAAAGTAACTAACACGCCATCTTTTTCGAGGTTAATGCAAGCCTCTAATCTCAGTAAAATAAGCTGTTCTTATTTTGCAGTACCGCCCTAAGCCAGGGCTAAGGCAGAAATACATATAATACGCCAGCCAGCTCAGTTGTTCCATCAGAATAACTGAGCTGACTGGTGTATTTTATATATATAAGCTGTTCTTATGTTGTAACAACGCAAAAAAGGGTTAAACCATACCATTTCAATTCGTTGAATTCATTACTAAGCCCATTACAAGCCATAGTTCACCTATGTCACTTACAATCCGCTTACATACTTGTTTGCGATGTGATTAATCAAGACCTTACCAACACTGATTTGATTGAACTTCCGCGCGCATTTGCGCGGTTACACGAAATAAAAATTTGTGACTTTAGAATTTCATTCCCTCGTCCAAATAAATTTTCTTATCTGTTATTTTGGCAAAAAAACGAACTGGTTGCAAAGCGTATTTACATAGCTTAAAATTGTGTTGATTTATGGCGACATAGAATACAAAACACATTACAACCGGGGCTGCAGAGTCGGAGGAAGGATGACCTTGGCTCCGAGTCCGACTCCGAGAACTTAGAAACCTTCAACTCAAATACCTTTGTGCCAAAATTATTCCGACTCCACAAGCACTGGCAGAGTTGCGGACATTGTAAAAAAAATGACACACTCTAACTTCGACTCTTGAAGTTTTGAAACATCCACTACCGACTCCAACTCCATTTCCTTGAAGTCAGTCCCTCTCTTCGAACTTAGCTCCTCAATTCGAACTGACCTACCTGTCTGACATTATGATTCCAAGAGAGGTTTAGATACAGTCAAGTTTAAAACTTTTAAAAGTACGTAATTATAGTCGCGGGTTGCGATTTCGTAAAACTAAGTGGAAAAAATTTGTTCAAAGCGCAACTTAGAGCAAATTTTTAAAGGCAGGCGTTGCAGAAGTGGGTGCCGTGGTACCCTGGGGGGACGCAGAAAACAGCTAATGGTGCCTCGAGATGTCCATGAAATTGATATTTCCGACATACACTGGTGGCAAAAAGTGTAGATATTTTTTTTAATTAATTTTTTTCAACTTTGTGTGCTTCTAGAATATATTAATGTTTACTTAAATACAAATGTATATACGTCAAATTTATTAAAACAAACAGAATTAAAATACCTGATTTACAAAAATAGTTATGATCATTTTAGCAGAACAAAAAAACGCAAATTGTTTTGAATAATAACCTGTTTTGTAATAAAAGCGTACTTGCAAATTATCAACACTGTTCTGAGGACCAATCAAATGTCTATAACTATAGCTTGGTTTTTTGGATGGTAAAAGAGTTATCGTTGTGGATATATTTTGCGGAATGATGCATACTAGTGCAGGAAAATAGAGTATTGCTGTTTTTGAATACTTTAAACCCTTTCTTCGAATTAAACTAATTTTAAACAATGTTACCTACCAGAAGAACTGATTGCACATCTATTAAAAGAAGATGTGTTGTCTTATTGAGAGAAAATGGTCTCTCTTTTGCTGAAATTTCAAGACAAGTTGGTGGTTAAGTGACTTGTTCTGGTGTACGAAAGTTGGGTTTACGCTATGAAAAAAACGAAAAAAACGAAAGAGTAAAATAAGGCCATATCAGGCCGAAACAAAATGCACAAGTGCTACTACGATAGGGAAAAAAACGGCTATGCCTTCAAGACAGAAAAATTTCATCAGATGCCATTAGATGTAAAACGAATGCAAGTCAGTTCAAGAACAAAAAAAAAAAGCAGGTTATCAGATTTGGACTACAAGCTACAATTCCAAGGGAAAAATATATTTAAATCAAAAGCACCGCAAAAAACGAGTTAAGTGGGCAAAAGAGCACATTAAATGATCAGAAAATCAGTGGAAGCAAGTAATCTGGAGCGATGAGAGTAAAATATCACTCTTTGGTAGTGATGGTAGAAAAAAAAGTGAGACGTAGAGTAGCTGAAGCGCTTTATCCTGATTGTATTGAAGCAATAGAAAAAAAAAATCAACAAAAATGTCATGATTTGGGTATGTAATGTCTGCAGATGGTTTGGGCCGAATTCAAGTGATTGATGGTATCCTGAATGCCAAAAAAATACATCGAAACTGTCCTTGAACCAAAGCCTTCTATCAGAGGTCTCTTCTCCAACGAAGCACCATTTACTTTCAGCAGGATTCAACTCCATGCCACAAAGTAAAATTATGCAAAGCATGGCTTCAAAATAAAGGCATAGACATATTACTATGGCTAGGAAACAGCTCTGATCTCAGTCTAATTGAAAATTTGTAGCGACGTTTGAAAATTCTTGTACGAAAACAAACGTCCATCCAATAAAAGACAATTTATTGAATCTATAATATTTGATTCTGAGACTATGTGATGAAGAAAGATGATATTCAAACACTCGTTAACTCGATGAGAAGACGTTGTGAAGCTGTCTTAAAAAAATAAGGTTTCATCCTACTACGTATTGATTGTGTTAGTATCACTTTAAAAAAATGCAATTCTAGGATAGATCTTACTATTAGTTGCATAACGTTTTTTGTTTAACAGATATTGTAATACTGTTTTTGTTACTAAATTCTACATTAAATTACCTTCAATTTGATACATAAACAGTTGTGTTTAAGTAAAAATTATTTATATATCTATCTAAAAAAATATATTATAATATAAAGAGAGCGGATTTTTGTATGTTTATATGTTCGAGGTAATCTCCGGAACCATTGCAACTATTTGAAAAATTCTTTTACTATATGAAAGGTGCATTTTTACTGAGTGGCATAGGCTATAAATTACGCACATAGATATTTATACTATTTTTTACCTTCTCGCTTCAAATATTAATTTACTTCCTTACGAATTCGCAAAGTTACTCGACATTTACGGGAACCATTTAATTCGAAAGCAACTTTATACTATCTATTTCATTTTACTCATATTTTACTTTGGTTATAACAAAAACTGGTGGTCAAAATATTTAGAGAAAGTTCGTAACGTACCGTCAAAGGACGAATAGAAGAAACACGTTCGTATCCTAAGACTATTGTCATTAGAGACAAGTGAAATGGTGTCCTTTTTTCTGAAATAACATACTCTACATAATTCCGTTTGCTGTCTGTAGTTAACATTTTCAATGAAAACACCCTTTTTTTATCAAATATTTGTAACCAGCATCATCATTTAACTTTGTATACAATATTTTGTTTCATTTGTACTAACTTTTGTGTCACTAGCAAAAGGAGAAAAAACCATCCCGTAATGTTAAAAAGGTTTTGGATACTTTTGCATAGAACGCCTTAACCACCTTGAGAACAATATAGATAGCGTTTTATATCAAAGTATGAACAAACTCAACAAATTTATCAAAATTAAGTGTGTACGAAGTCGCTGAAACCCGACTACGGCAAAAAAAAAAAAAAAAACACTAAAAATAAGAAACAAGGTATAGGAGCTGTTTGATGTCCCCGAAGTATAATAAGTCCTTCGATATTCTATATATTCCTATGTATTTAGTTGTATTAAAGTCTTGTGTCACTTTCACATTAATAGCATTATGATTCAATTCAAATGCCGTAGTCGAGCGTTAAAAAGAAGAAAAAAAAAACTCACGACACGGCATTTAAATTGAATATATATATATATATATATATATATATATATATATATATATATATATATATATATATATATATATATATATATATATATATATATATATATTCCATTATACAAATAAATGATCCTTGCAAAATTTTAAGTCAATCCATGAATATTAACGCGTGCCCTAAGGGCCCCCTTCTTTGAAGAAAGGGCCCCCTCTTTCGAAGAAAAAATGCGGATTTTCTCATTTTTATGTAAAAATATTCTAACGTTTTATATTTAAAGTAATTTTGAGCCTCAAAAGGTGCTGCTACTTCCAGACTGACCATTCTCTCACTTTCATTCTGTAAAATTTAACATGTTTCAGAGGGTACATGTACACCAATGGCCTTGGGTCAAGCGTACCGCTTTTCTGCGCTTGTTCCAACCAAGCGGCAGGGGAACGTTTCCTCCCTTCAAGATAGACACAATGGATTCTATAGGCCATTTATGAATGGCTTAGGGGATTAATAAATGATTTTTGAACACAACAAGTTGCCTCCTCCAAGCTTTGGGGGTGTTGATTTACAAAATTCTCTGTGTATGTAATAGGTGTGGCAAATAGAGTCGCAAGGTTTCAATGCTATAAATATAAGTAATTGCATTTATATTTTAATTCGCTGTTCTTTAGTTATAAACATACCTAAATGCTTATGCAATTTTTAATTTTTGAAATATAAATTTCGAAAAATCATCGATTACTCCTAACATAAAAATATACTGTATTTTACATAGCTAAAGTATAAATTTTAAAAAATATCCAGACCGGAACAATGTAGAAATCTATAAATTAATTTTCTTCTATTTCAGTACATAGTCCTTTATTATCATCAAATTCTTGCGACTCACAAGATTTAGAAACCGAAATGGGTATCTATCCTAACCTGTTAAACTTTTGTTTTCTACAGCTGGTCTACCACAATGCAAAAAAGCTTGCCAACTATTGATATCATCTCGCCTTTCATCACTCTTAGAAAAATGCCATATCAGGGATAAAGATGTTGTTCATTTATTTACAGCCTATGTAGATGCAGTAAATTTAAATCCAAATGACCTAGTGATCAATCGTACATTCCTTAAGAGAGTAAGAGAAAATCTTCGAGAGGTAAAATTAAATTTCTTGAATTTAAATTTAGATTTTGTAGTTATTCACTGGGATACAAAGCTACATCCAGATGTAATTGGAAAAGGAACGCCGACAGGATTACAGTGATAGCTTCAGGTCCTAATATTGAATAGCTACTCGGAATTCCTTAGATATTTCTTCAGTTGTATATGATATCTTAGATGATAGCTCTTTTTTGCAAACTGCTCTAGCTGTAGTGTTTAATACAACGACTTGCAATACCAATCGTATAAATTTTGCATGCAATTTTTTAGGGCAAAAACTGAACGGTGATATATTACCTTTGGATTGGCATCATCATGCACTTGAAATCGTTCTGCAGAGTGTGTCCTTAAAGAAGTTCTTGCCTTTCTTAGTTCTAGATCAGATATTCAATTATTTAAGCGCTTCAAAACTTTGTGGAAAGATCTCCATCGTTCAGAACTTATTACATTTCAATCAAGTACACATACCTCTTAAATTCTAAAAGACGAAGTTGATGACATATTATTGTTCGTAAAAAGCGGAATTGAGAAAGATTACAGAAAATTCTCGTAACTTGTAATAATATTTCCTGGTGAATTTCCTCCTACAGGGATATGTTTTCGGCAACCTGGAGCTTATCCCTGAACCACATGGGTGGCAAAAGGAATTTTTGTTTGAAAATTTTTATATTTAAGAAACAATTTAAATTGACCTTACATGAAAAGAAAGCTCTTCAATGCTGTATTACAAAGCTGTTTTACAAATAAATGCTGTATGAAGATATGGTTTTTCGCAGCAACCCAATTGAGGCTCCTTTGAATAATATAATATGTCTGAAAAACTAGCAGCGTACAAAATGATGACAAACATGCAGCAGAAGCAGTGATTGGAAAATTCATAAATCACTTATGGTATTTAGGGGATAAACAAGTATCTTTGTCGGTCATAGATGAAGGAATTAACTTTGAAGATAGGAAATGACTAATCCAAAAAATGCTTGTGATAAGGAAGACGTGTCTGATGACTGTTTAACAAATTTGAGATAACAGTAGATGATTCGGAATACTTTTTTAGTAAAGATCTTCCTCTTTATCGAATCAATTACAAGTCAATAAAACTGTTAGATAAGTTACAAACACCAAAAGATGTTTTCCTATTTGATCCTGATTCATGGCAAAATGAATTAAGCTATTTAAAGGGAAGAGATATCGTTAAAATGTTGAAAGTTGTGAATGATACAACTGAAAGAGGAGCACAATTAATCGAAGAATTTCACAATCAATTTACCAAATATGAGTCACAAAAACAATTGATTTTACAGACCGTCCAAGACTATCGGAAAAAAATACACACTATCGAGAGATACATTGAAAAAAGCGTACGATTAAGGAACGTTTCTAAAGCATTATTTCATTCGTATTCAACGTAAAATCTTTAGATGATATAAAGTAATTTTTAAAATATTAATTTTAGTGCTACCTCACTGTAAAAATATTTTGCAAACCTAGGAGAAACTATGTACTAGGTCTGAAGTAAAAATTCGAAGATTTGTGGGAAAATTATCAAAAGTGTTCAAGTTCAACGGCCTAGGGGCACGTGTTATTATTGACCGATCGAGTTCAAATTTTAACCGCGTTACTTTTTATTATAGTGTCACAAAACTAGGGGCCGTCACTTGTTGAATTCCGAAAAAAAAATTTCCCATATAAATAAGAACCACCCTAATATATATATATATATATATATATATATATATATATATATATATATATATATATATATATATATATAGGCAACATAAAATTTGAACAAGTAGGAACGAAAATTTGAACCAAATTCCCAAAGCTCCCTGCGGCCTCATCAGCGTGTAAAATCTCTGATAAGGCCCCAGAGTGTTTTGGGATTTAGGTTCACGTTTTTGTTCCTATTTGTTCAAATTTTATATGGCTAATAATTTATCCAGTATCATAGTGCTGCCTATGGCGCCTATTGAACTGAGTTGTGAACCTTAATTCAAATTAGTGATTGATTGAATTTTCTAGGTAAAAATACTGTTTATGTTATTTAACGCTTATGCGTGGCGCAAAAAGAGCCTTTATTTCTTTTTTTCCGTTAGCAACGGTTAGCTTATTTACGTACGATTGACGTTTATCTAGTGCAGCTGATTCGCTTCAAGCGTTTGATGTAGTTTTAGCTTTTGATTTCTAGCGTAAGGATTTTGATTTTAGAATGAGTGTTTTTAGAGTACTTGAATATAATTTACAAAAAAAGAGCATTGGGATAGGAAGTCTTTAGATGAAAGATCTGATCACAGGTTGGTCAGAAATGCTGCCGATAGGCTTAGGTGCACAAATGCACGATGTGAAGCGTAAATTGTAAATCGAGTGAGATCCGTAAGTGTTTCAGAACACATTTGCGGAATGATCATGAACATTACTGGAGAAAAAAGTTGAACTAAGACTGATAGTAATAAAACTGAAGAAAATTATTATTGTAGCAAAAAAAAAGAAAAGAAACAGTGCTGATAATAGCACTGATACTTATATCATAACCTCGAAAGCCACTTATTTCATACGATAGTAATGATCCTTTTAAATACATACGTAAACAATATCCAGTTAGACTAGCCTTCCCAATAACTATAAATAATTCACTTGGTCAAACTTTTGATATAATTTGTTTAAAATTACCAAAACCAGTTTTCAGTCATGGACATGTGATATGTAAGTCCTTCAAGAGTCAGATCATTTGATCATGTCTCTGTTGTATCTGAAAACCAAGAAATTTAGAACCGTGTACATAGGGAAGTAGTATGATTTTCTTCTTTTTTTTTATAAATTCCTTGCAAAGCTAATGTTGCTGCCAAAAGGTTTTTTTCCCTAACCATAGTGCTTACAGAAAATCAAGTTCCCTACTTACCAGGGTTGCAGAGTTGGAGGAAAAATGACTTACTCCGACTCCATGATTTTCAAAGACTCCGACTTTTTTACCCAAACTTAGTCCGACTCAGGCTCTGACTCCGCAAATATTCTCACTCCGCAGAGTAGCGGATTTTGAGAGAAAACTACCAACTCTGACTCTTGAAATTTTAAACCTTCAACTCCGATTCCTTTACCCAAAAATCAGTCCGACTCCAAAGCCCTGCTACTTACTGCAACTTGTTAATATTGAAGATTTTTTTTTCAATATCATTTTTGTATATGTTATCCCACATTGACTTGAACTATAATTAATTTGTTGGACAAATCTAATAGCAAAACATGTCACTACTTTTGAATGTCACACTCTTTTGCAATGCAAGAACTGAAGTTAAGAACTGAACCACAGTGAAAAAGTAAAGTGACAAATTGAATCGTGAAGAGCTCAATAGCGAAACATGTCACTAACTTTTGCAACGCATTGAAGTTAAGAACTGAACGCAGTGATAAAGTAAAGCAATAAATTGAATCGTGAAGACCGGATATTACTGCTAATATATGCTTTCACTAAATCAGTCTGACCCAGTGCTATATTTATAGTCATTAGGAAGGCTAATCTGACAGGAAATTGTTTACGTTTGAATTTAAAAGGCACGTTAATTTCCGATGAAATAAGTGATATTCGAGGTATGATATAAGTATTGTTATAATAAACATTTTTTCTCTCTCTACAATAATATTTTTCTCCAGTTTTATTACTATCAGTCTCAGTTCAACTCTTTTTTTTTCCTGTAAAGTGTATGATCATTCCGCAAATTTGAACGGAAATACTTGCGGAATTCACTCGAAATGCAGTATAAGGCGTGCATTTGTGCACCTAATCTCATCAGCAGCATTTTTGACCGACCTGCGTTCAAATATTTCATCTAAAGACCCCCTAGCCTACTGTTCTCTTCTTCGTAAATTATATTCAAATCCTCTTCAAGCCCAGTGACTCAGCGGTAGCTAGTTCGTTGCGCTTCCACGCCGGAGGACCGGGTTCGATTCCTGGGTCAAGCATGGTCGGCTCAATCGTTCACCCCTTCAGTGGGTCGATAAAATGAGTACACATATGTACAATGAGTATACATTGTAGAGTTTTTTCACTGCAGTCTCTCCTGCCATCAGCAAATATAGGAAAGAAAAATTATATTATGGTTGTAGTTTTAGTACAAACATGTTCTCTTGCATACTTCTC